>NW_028253954.1:0-168122 GCF_964263255.1 Lissotriton vulgaris
GGGATTGTAAAAAACGCAGTTAATTTCCAAAATAAACCAAGCAGGTTCCCTATACTTATACCCCTAAATCCTTTGTTACTGTGGGGCTGAGGGGCTTATACCCAGTCTAAACAGGAGGTGGAGCCAGAATTGTGGTGGAAAGGCACAGTCCTATTCAGAGCCCAGTTGCACTCCTCCCACCCATCTGGATGTAAATCTCTCTATTCACCACTGGGCTACCTAGCCCTGCCCTTTGGAATTCCCCAGCCCTGTCACTCACAGAAACCAGACAGCAAATACACATCCTAGCAGAGGCAGGTCTGGATGGGTTAGGCAAGCAAATACCTACTTTCTACAAGTGGTATTTGCAAACACAGAATATTAAAATAAACTTTACTAAAAGATGTATTTTATTATTTTGAGTTCAGGCATACTAAACTCGAACTTCCCGTCTTGCCGCAGCTGCAAGACGGGAAAGACGAACTAGACGCGAGTATCAACCGATACTCTGAACATATCCGGTTCATTGGCACGCAGAAAGAAAACGCCATACCTCGACGCTACGAGTTTTAACATAACCAAGAAACAAATTTACCCAGATCAAGATAGCGCAGGAAAGAAACCCAAATAAGAAAATCTGCCTAACATAAGAAAAGCACCTATAAATGAGAAACATACAACTGTCTGAGAGAAATGCAAAACAGGATTCTCACCTTTGTTCTGAAAAGATAACTAGTGACGTCCTGAAGAATTAAAATAAGGTAGCTCCACCTGTCATATCATTACGGGGGATACCAACCGAAATAAAGGATATACTTTCCTAAAAAAAAAGATATACAAAATTGATGAACCCCACGTATACAGCAGTCCTGATGAAGGTGTATACATATCAGTTGTGAACACCGAAACGCGTCGACGCATTAGAAAATAGAACCCAGCCAGATCCCAAACAGAGAACAGATACACCTGGATTGTGGTTACTGTGATCTCTACTACCATTTTGTATACTTGTATATTATATCTACAAGAGGATACTGGGTCATGCCTAAATAAGAATAGGGAAAAAGTTCTACCTATGGTGGGAAAGGGGTTGTTCTGTGTAACCTAGTAGCATATATTTGGTATAACTCTTATGACCGTTCTTTGCCTTTTCTTCTTATATCAATGTACTTTTTCATTTTTTTAATTTGCACATGTACATATTCATAAAAGTGTATAACAAATTGATTTTATGTACCACAGACATAGGTCTGTTTTTTAACCTTGGATACAAAGATTTTAATAAAAGTATAAAGATTGTAAACGTCATATTTTCGTGTTGGTTTGATACTGTATGATCATGGTAATGTTTGAGTGATATATATGTATGAAGATAGAGAGCAATTAGTACACAGTCCAGGGAATTTCCTTTGGCTTAAAAAGTAAACCAAATAAGCCAATCATGGAATCCAATCAATATAGCAATTTACGCAGGGAGCACTTGCACTGTGGCACTGGTTGGCAGTGGCGCAGTGCTCTGAGCATCTAACACCAGCAAAAACATATGAGGCACAACAACAAAAAGTGGAAGGGAGACCCACACCAAGGTGCCAGGTCTAACAAGGGGGTTGGCATACACCAAGGAGTTCAGGGTTATGAGGTAGCTCCAGTGGTGTGCAGTGTACCTGAGGTCGATTGGAAAACTGACACAGGGAATCATATTCCTGGTGGTGGGAGGGACACTTCACTGACTCTAGATGAGAGGTGCAGGGAGAGGGATTCCCCTGTGGTAGGAGTCCTAGTGTGTGAGTGTGGAGACTGCCCAGAAGAGTGTGGGTTGAGCGACAGAGATAGTCAGACACTGTCTTGCCAATCTCAGGAGAGTGGTGTGGGGTTCTTGTGTGAGGCACTGGATGGTGGGGCAAAGGGTAGCTTGGTTAACAACTGTGGGGGGCTGTGAGATTCCATTGTTGGAGAGCATATTTTAAGTCCCTGTTTTCCAGAGCTATGCCAACACCAGGTGGAGTGTGAGTTCTCTGATTCCAAGGAGCTTGCGCTGGAGGCAGAAATTTTGGTGGATTCCAGAGGGTTTGAAGAAGCTTTTGAAAGTGATCCTGAAGGGGTGGTTCAGGTTTTCACCAACCAAGTGAAGTTGGGGAGGTTTGTGGTATCCCATATAGGTCCCAGTGTAGTGGGAGGGGTGTAGGGTCCCACGTCCTGTCTCAGAGGAAAAGGAGTGGGAGTGGGCTGTGTCCCAAGGTGCCTGAAACTCAGTCCCAGGGCCTGGTTGGTTCCATAAGTGAACACCAGGAGGGGGGCTTAGTCTGTACCGGGAGGCCATTTCCTGAGGGGGATCCCAAAGTGTCAGGTGGACTATGAGGATGCTGCTGTAACAAGCATCCCACTAGATCTTGTGTCTGGCAGCACCACTCCAGTGGGGAGGGTGCATGAGTCCAGAGAAAAGAGTGAGGGGGGATGCAGCCCCCATTGGAGGGACCTGTGGGTCAGGGGTTACCAGCTCTAATGTCAGAAAACCACAGGACTGACCCTGGTGAGGCCACTTCTGGCCTGTGGGGTCTTCTTTTTTTAATGTTTTTATTTCTTTATTGAGGTTTGAGCATAGATTGCAGAACTTAAAAAACAAACATTACCACTTAACAGTTTCGACAAGGCAGGTTAGCCACTCATTCAACATCAAAATAGCATTAGCACTGTGCATTGACTGACTACAGCTCCATTAATGCAACTAGCGTGAGGTTTACATTCCAGACATAATTTAGGTGCAATAGGAGTCAGAACCCATCCCATGTGTGAGCCCCGTCAACCGTCCGGCTGTGGTTCTACGTCAGCGTCATCATTGTCAGCTTGCTCCAAGAGCTACGTCTGGAGGGGAGACTATATGTTGCGTGGGCGGGAGCAAGGAGGTAAGAGCTCAACAAAGGTGTGTAATTGAACTTGGGCACCCTCCCTCTGCCCCATCTAGAGGCGACTTGCCTCTTAGCTAGCATGAATGCCAAGGAGATGTATCTCTGCATTGAAGCAGCCAATGCCCCTGTATAGCCAAGGAGGATCATCAGGAACGTGCAGCCTGGTCATCCGTTCAAGCGCTACCAATACCTCTGACCAGTAATGTCGGATTAAGGGGCAATCCTAGATGTCTATAATCCGCCCTCTCACTCCCGCAACGGTCACAGCGGTCAGTGTCTCGTAGACAAAGGCGCTTCAGTTGTGTAGGTGTATAATAAAGACGGTGTATGTATTTACAGTGAATGATGCGCAGCCTGTCGCTGGTGGATATTCCCCCGGTCTGTTGACAGCAGAAGGACTTCTGGTCGTCCATAAAGGGGAAGCTGAGTTTTTCTACCCAGCGTGCCCTGGCCGAGGGGCAGTCATGTGTGCAATCTATTTGGGTATTATGGTACAGCAGCGACACAACATGTGTGGGCGTAATTTTCTGAAGGAGGGTGTGTAGTGGAGTCACAGTGGGGGGCTCCTGTGGGAAGCACGGGGTGCGAGTGTAACATCTTGTCAGTCTGATGTAGATAAATTGTTTCAAGGGGGGTATCGCCGAAGAACCTCACTGGTACAAAATTTGCCGTTAATGTAGAGCTTACCCCAGGTCTGGATCGACTGTTTCCTGAGGAGTTGGTGGCAGCCTCCTTCCTGGTTGACCGAGAGGTCAAGTCTGCCCTAGAGGGGCAACAATGGGGAGTATAGTGTGGTCATGTGAAGGCGACGGGCTGATAGTGCAGTCTACTGCGGTTTAGGGCAAGGCGTCTCGGGATGGCAGGTGCGCTTAAATAGGCGGAACATGGGGTCGGGGTCATGGACCCGTCTTCGATTGCTAGGTGAGGCATGTAAGGGGGGAATCCAACCAATATGCTGCGTTGTGGGCCTGTGCACAGCTGAGGTAAAATTCCAGGTCTGGAATTTCAAAACCACTGCAGCAATCTAGGATGTTTCCCACCCCAGGTAAGACGGATGAGTTGAGTTTTTAGGGCTTTGAAAAAATGTCTATTGGGGGCTTAGGGGATGTTAATGAAGAGATAGAGCAATTTAGGCAGGATTACCATCTTTATGAGCTAGGCTCTCCCGGCTAGCGAGATTGGCATGGCAATCCACCTGGTGATTTTATAGGTAAGGAGGCTTAGTATGCGCCTGTAGTTAGCTGCCATCAACTCATTACGATTGGGAGTGATTACTATTCCTAGATAGGTGATTGTGTCTTCGCACCACGTAAGGGGGTAGTCTGGTGTGAACTGTGTAGTGGCATCTGTGAGGGTGAAAATCTGGGATTTCCCCCAGTTTATGTTGACCCCAGAGAGGTGCCCAAAGAGGATGAGTAGCTTAAAATGGGTTTGAGGCTGTCTCCCAGGTTGCGAAGATAGAGAGTGAGATCGTCGACGTATAGGGAAATTAGTATTTGCCTCTCGGGGTATATGAGGGCAGGTTTGCGATAGTGTTGGAGTACCTTGCCAGCCCGGGGCTCAATTGCCAGGGCAAAGAGGAGGGGGGGACAGGCGGCACCCCTGCCTGGTGCCTCTGGCTATTGTGAAGTTGGGGGATCTGGTGCCATTAACCAATGTGCTAGCCTGTAGGCCTGTGTATAGCAAGTGAATCCCTGACAGAAACGGACCGGGAAAGCCCATACGGTGAAGTAAGAATGCTAAATAGTCACATTCCAGGGAATAAATGCTTCGATGAGGTCAAGGAGGACAGCCACTGCATTTGTGTCGGGGTCGATGTCTTGTAGGACGGCACACAGGGTTTGAAGGTTGTGAGACGTATCTCTACTGGGTACAAACCCCGACTCGTCAGGGAGGACAAGGGCGTTCATGAGGGGGCTAATACACTTTGTAATCAGTTTTGCTAACATTTTTTCATCAACATTTATGACGTAGAGGGGCCTATATGAATCGCATTGTACAGCCGGGTTCCCAGGTTTCAGTAAGGATATTATGAGCGCATCTCGCATTGTCTGGGGAGAATGGCCATCTCTCGAGCTTCCTCATAGACCTGTTGCAAAACGGGGATGAGTATGGTGCGGAAGGTTTTATAAAATTCCACCGTGAGGCCATCAGGTCCAGGGGCCCGGTCAGACTACAACTGCGTGATTGCGGCAGTAATCTCGTCGTCCTCGAAATCTGCAAGGAGAAATTTCCTTTGGGTGTCCCCAAGCCAGCCAATCGCAGTGTCTTGAAACAAAGGGTTTAAGTCAACAGGCTGTGTTCGTGCAAAGTGTATAGGGCTTAGTAAGAGCGTTTGAAGCTTACAGCAAGGTCCGAAGTGTTTCTGTGCAGATGGTCGTCTTCATCAGTGATTTCGAGGATGGTGTTGGAAAACCTTGGTGGGCGAATAAAGGCTGTGAGTGCTTTGCCTGGTCTCTCACCCTCCCCATAGTGGCGGGCTTGGTGATATTTCCCTCTGAATTGAATTCCCTGTTGGCGGTCTCTTGATAGTCGGTGAGTAGGTCCCTCAGGCGTGATTGTAACTCTGGTATGGGTGTGGTTTGCATCTGTGTTTTGGCGTGGTTAAAATCTGTCTCCAGCTTATGGAGTGTGGTGCGAATATCCCTCAGGATCCCCCACTTTTGACGATGCAGATTCCTTGCACAGTGACTTTGAAAGCCTCCCATACAGTGGAGTATTGCATGACTGAGTGATCATTGCGAGGGAAGAAATTGACAATTTCTTGTTCGAGTTCAGACCTAAATACAGGGTCCAACAGTGCATGCATGGGTAACTGCCAGGACAGGTATGGTGATTCTTCATGGGGGTAATGAGGAGCACTTGTGAGTGGTCGGACTAGGTGCATGGGAGGTGAAAAGCCTGGGACAGCCACGGGGTTAACCCCCTAGAGATGAGCCAGCTATCAATCCGTGACCAGGAGGAGTGGACGGTGGAAAAGCAGGAGCCTTCTCTGTCGTGCGGGTGAAGGCTGCGCCAAGCGTCGAGGAGGCCGTGGTCAGTGGTTAAGGGTGCGGTGTGTGCTGGAGTAATGGTGGGGTTGTGGGTGTGAGCGATCCAACGATGGGTTGAGGGTAACATTAAAAACCCCTCCCCACACCACGTGTGTGGAGCCATTGTCCAGGATCCTACCCCAGATGATGCGGAATAACTCAGGGTCATCATTATTTGGGCCATAACAGGAGACAAGCTTTATGGATTGAGCAAGCAGTCTACCCCATAAGATGCTGTACCGACCCTGCGGGTCATCGTAGGACCCAATGGAGGTGTAGGGAATTGTGCACTTAATTAAAATGACAGTGCCACATGCGTAGGTGGAATATGAGGAAAAGCAGCGGTGGGATGCAAATGAAGTTGGAGCAGTGGGGCAAGATGTGTCTCCTGGAGCATGGCGCAGTGCACATTGCGTCGGTCCAGGTATGCAAGGATGTGTCGGCGCTTGCAAGGGTCTCCAGGGCCCCTCACGTTCCACATCAAGAGGTTGTACCTGGGGGGGCTAGGGCGGTTCGCCATGGTCACATGGCAGAAGTATTGTAATTGGTGTTGAAAACGTGTCAAGCAGGTCAACTGCGCATGCTATGTCTATGTTTGTCAAGTCATTGTTAAGTGGCAGTAAACAAAACATCCCCCTTCCCATCTCCCACATCAGCAGTCCATTCCTGCTGTGGCGTGTTTCCCTCCATCCATCCCTCCCTCCCATCCCCAATACCTCATGTGCCAGGCTCCCAAAGGGGGAGGGTGGACACAAGGCTGTGATATTATTGAACCAGAACAGTGTAGGGGTTCCCTGAATAAGTAGAGGCTAGAGGGCGAACCAGAGTCAGCTCGCGACGGCTAGGGTACTCGGGGGGTAGTAGAGAGTCTCATCCTGCCAAGAGTTCTGTGGTGATGGTTCCGGGTATGGAAGCAGCTATGGCGCCCGCAGGAAAGGTCCAACGGAGACCATGCGACAGTCCATAGTGAAGGGCGCTGCATTTGAAGCAGTGATCTGAGAAAGGCCAGCAGCAGTGACAGTTACCAAATGAAGGCCGCGTCGGAGACCCCAGAGAAAGGTGTGGCCATCATTTTACATGATGTGCTACCACCATCGGTGGAATGATTGGAGGGAGAAGCACGGTCCGTGGGTCACTTGGGTAGGGATTTTAAAAAGTCATAGACATGTTGGGGATTAGTAAAGAAATGTTGCTTCCCTTGGTGCGTGACTTTAAGGCATGCAGGAAAAAGCATGGCGTAGGCATTGTTCATTTGTTGAAGCTTTCTCTTAGCTGAGAGGAACTTTCTGCGTGCCTCCTGGATGGCCATGGTGAAGTCAGGGTAAAGCGAAACTTCTATGCCTTCGAAGAGCACTTGTCCTCATTCTCTGGCAAGCCGTAGTGCAACATCACATTCCCTATAGATGAGTAATCTTGCAATGATGGGGCGAGGAGAGGTGCCGGGTACGTGGCGGGAGGCCAGTGATCAATGTGCTCTCTCAACGATAAGGAACGCCAAAAAAGCCTCTTTTCCGAAGAGCATGGTGAGCATGCGTTCCACGTAATCTTCTGTTTTACCCATGGCAGTGTATTCCGGCACCCCTAGAATCAGCAGGTTGTTGCGTCTCGGGCGAGATTCTTTAAGATTTTCTCCATGTCAAGCGTTTTGTCCATGGTCGTGGTGTATGTATCTTCAAGATTGGAGACGCAGCACTTCGTTTCTTTAATTCGTTCCTCATGCAGCTCGAGTTTGTGCATGAGAGTGTCCATGCGTGCGTTCATAGTGTCCATTTTGGTCTCTATGGAGGTCATGCTGGATTGTATCATGAAGAGGAGTTCCTTCAAGTCCTCCGTGGAGGTACTTTAATCAGAAGCAGGGATTCCAGTCTGCTCACCATCTATGTCAGCTTGTGTTCTTGCAGATTTGCGGGCCTGAAAGGTAAGTTTGGGCTGCTTTCCGTCAGCTTTTCCCATGGTGGCAGCTGCAAGTCAGAGGGAGGCAAGCAGTAGGTGTGTCTGCAGTGTTTTTGTTGGGAGCACTTGGGGTCGTCGCTGTTCGAGAGGTGGCCTGGGCCCGGGCACCAAGTAGGATGAAGAACTTCGCTGGGGTAGCGGGTATGTGTTGAAGTGGAAGGCAACTGGTTGGTGTTTCCCAAGGTGGGACGTATTAAAAGCTATAGGGAGGTTTCAAGGTGTGTGGGGCCGAGAATCCAGGACAGGTGGGATATGTGTGCAAACCTGTGGCAGGACGCCAGTGATATTATTCAGGCAAAGCGGAAGGCCGCGGCAGGCTATAATTCGTGCTGAGGGGGAAAATTACAAGTGCAGGCTCAGCAGGAGGATCTATGTGGGCCGCCGCGTGTGAATCCCGGCAAAAAAGTATATGAGGCAGTTTACAGTAGGTTCAGGAGGCCAAGAGAAGCGTTTGCGTGGAAGATTAAGGCATTTGCCACTGCAGGAGGTGGTAGGCACTATTGATTTACTTCTGTGCCCAACCTCAGCGCCACTATTTAAAAGTACCGGTGCCATCAAGATTTTCTAACTGACACCGTCTCTATTCTGAAAAGTAAGTGTAAGCCATAATTCCGTGCCCAGCAATCAATACTTCGAGTAAATTCTGCCCATTAGGCTTAACATTCTTGAATAACCCATTTAAGTTTTCCAAGTTGACTATCTTCACCTAAAATGAATCACTTTAGTCGCCACACCGACTAATTTTATTTATCATGAAATGTTAAATGTCAGAAATGCAATGCTAATATGTTTAGTGTAAATATTAAAATGTAAATATTTCTAGTTTTGTCATAACAACTCTATGTCAACACCAGGTATTCAACTCAAACTGTACATATTGTAATTTACTGTTGTTTTTTTACAGAGGGTCATCAATTGTATATACCACTTTGTAGTCCTGATGATGGTCTTAAGAATAACCATAATAAGACCGAAACGTCGACCTGTTCAGTCCAATTCTGCCTAGTTTGTCTCAAGTCATCTTTTGATTTTCTTCTGACTTTGAGTTATAACCAATCAACTACTGTGACGCAGCAGTCTGGACTTAAATTTGGATATGTCCAAGGACAAGCAACCAAGGCCTTGAATATCCTTATTATATCCATGTATGCACCCTATTTTTCATGATTGTTCATTGTTTTTGTACAGAAATTTATATATTTTGCCTTGAAGTTTAATAATAACTTTCAGACAATAAACCCTGGTTCCTCGTTTTATTGAGCATTCATGCTTAAGTTTGATGTTGGTGTGGTAACATCTTATGTTTTTTGTTTCATCTGAATTGAATTTAACAGCCACTGATTGAACTCATGCTTAGGTACTGTGATTAAACCTTAACAAGTCCTAACGGTGCTGTAAAAATCCTAGAATAAACAAAACCCCTTGCTGGCCATTCTCTTTTACAAACCTTGCCCGAGCCCGCAAGGGTATATTGGGTTGCTCACCTTTTTGTATACAGCGTGTGAATCCCGGCAAAAAAGTATATGAGGCAGTTTACAGTAGGTTCAGGAGGCCAAGAGAAGCGTTTGCGTGGAAGATTAAGGCATTTGCCACTGCAGGAGGTGGTAGGCCATCAATCGGTTGAGAGTCAGGGTCAGCGGTAGCTAGAGAGGTAAGGTGTCGGGCCCTTCAATGCTCACTAATCAATGCAGACTGTCGGCTGGTGAGGTGTGTAGGTGAAGGTGGGAGACTGGAGAGGCAGAGGAGTGGAAACAGATCGTCCCGGTCAGTAAGGCGTCGGCTGCGTGGGCGCCCCGGGAGGCAGAGGACGCCGGTGGAGGAAGGCGGAAGGCGGAAGGCGGGTGGCGGGTGGCGCCAGCGGGCTGGGCTGGTGAGGAGGCAGTGTTGAGTGTCCTGGCTGACTGAAGGAGCGTGAAGGGCCGAGGTGACGGGTGCCGCCGGGGGACCGGCAGGCCGCGGTGCAGGTAGAGGGTAAAGGTTCCTTGGCTATGAGAAGCTTGCGAAGGTCCAAGAGAAGTGGAGAGACTGGTTGGATGGTGGCGGCTCAGGGGCCGCAAGCAGGTTGCCTTCCCAGGGGGCAGGACATGGCTGGTGTGGCAGGCTCTCAGCACAGTGCAGGGAAGGAGGCCGGAGAGTGGCGGTGTAGCAGGGTGGCCACAGGTGACTACGGTGGGTGAGGTGGCAGTAGCGCAGGCCCCGAGGATGCCAGGGGCGCTGCTGTGGAGGTCCATAGAAGGAAGCGGTGCAAGCCAGGTGAGTGGCACTGGTGGTGGAGGAGTAAGCACTGGGAAATATGGAGCGTGGTCTTCACTTTAGGCACACTCACCAGGCAAGTTGGTCCAGGGTCTTGCAGCCGCTGGAGTTGGCACAGGCAGCAAAGGTATGCAGCAGGAAGAGGCGGGGTCCTTCAGGGAAGCAGCAGGCAGGTGTAGGCCACGCCAGTTCAGGGTCATCGCACCAGATCTCCAGATGGCATTCCAGGCACGGTCGTCACTATGGCGTAGACAGCCTGCGAAGGTACCGGCTGGTGTAGGTGGAAATGTAGAGGCAGTTTTATCTCGGACAGGGCCTCTGGTCCTGCAGCGGTGTTAATAGAGCTAGTCAATGAGGGCTGCCGCCATCTTAGGTAGCCCAGGCTGGAGACTGCAAAGGCGCCTTTTGGGGTCTGTGGGTCAGTTTCGGAGGAGTTTTCTGCAGAGGTGGATAGCGGTGGGCTCTGCTTCTCAGGCAGCAGTGTGTCCAGCGATTTCGGGCAGATCATGAGCAGGATGCTAAGCGGATTGTGCCCCAAGATCCAAGAGCCTCACGTAAGTGCGCCCATGTTGCTTTGCGCCCTCTAGCGCCCCAGGCTTGGGGGGTCTTCATGTTCTGTCAAGTGGACAGTAGGCTGGAGACCTGCGCAAGGCAGAATCTCGTACAATTCATGAGGAGTGTGTTTCCCTTGGGGGGTTGGTATACTCCCCCAGAAGTCCTGGGTTGCCAGGAACAGGTCCAGCCTATGGGTACAGACCCTGGGATGGAGGGCCAAGTTCAGGGTGTCCCCCTGACCTGTAGGAAGGGGCAACTGCTAACAGTTCCCCTACCAAGTTGTCTTCTGGGAGTACCGCCCCAGTTGGAAGGGTGCAGAGCCCCAGGGAGAAAGACAGGGTGTGGGAGAGCCCACCCCGGTCTCTTGTCCAGCCCCAGGTTACAGACCCTGAGTTGGTGGGCCAGTGTCAGGATGCCATACCTAACTTGGCAAGAGGGAGAGTGGAGTAAATGTGCTAGGCACCTGGGGCTACTGCCCCCCTCTTTCTGACGCCACAGAGGTTAGAGAGAACTGGAAGGCATGAGGCCTGGCTTTCATCACAGACAGTTGTCAGTAGCCACTGTGGCTTGCTGTTATGGTGGACAGAGTTGCCCCGCTGAGGGGGGCAGGAGTCACCCCCCCCCGGGATGGACTGGGAAACATCACTGTGTTGGCCATGTGGGTACTGTCTACCTGTTGGGACACATCTGTGAGCAAAGTAAGTTTAGGCATTGCACAGATGGGGTCCCCAGGTGAGGAGAAGGGTCCCCCATGGGTTAGCATAGTGGGCCTTGAGAGTATGGATAGAGGGATCCAACTGGGTTCAGGGAGGTGTGGAACGGGCATAGACCCCTGCTGTTTGGGTCCGGTTCCATGTTCTATCGCCCCAAGCAGGGAAGCCCATCAAGGTATTTATTGGTCTACCCTAGCTTAAGAATGGAAGGCGGTTGTGTTAGAAATGGCCTTTTAGCATGGCTATCCACAAAATGTTTGCTTCTTCCTCCCATTTTTATCCTGACCTGTGGTTGTTGGCTATAAGACTCTGGGCACTTTACCACTGCTGATCAGTGCTAAAGTGCATATCTTCTCTGTGTAAATTGCTATTGGGAGTGGTTATCCATGATTGGCATATTTGTTTTACCAGTAGGTTTCTAGTAAAGTGCACTAAGTGTGCCAGGACTGGTAATTCAAATGCTACTAGTTTGCTTTATTCGATGATTGTGACACCCACATGAGTAGCCCTGAAAAGAGGTTTCCAGCCTGCCACTGCAGTGCCTGTGCACAGTTTGTTAACTGCCATGTCAACTTGGCAAGTGTACTCACTTGCCAGGCCCTACCCCTCCCTTTTCTTACACAGAGGATACCCATATGGTAGGCCCAAGGCACCCTTCCGGGCAGGGTGCAGTGTATGTAAACGTAGGACATGTACTGGTGTGTGTAACATCAGGGCTCGAAAAATTCACTTGACCGCTCGCATTTGCGAGTCGGATTAATTCAGGACCAGCTATTTTTAGGTCCTACTCGACCTTTCTGGCAAGCAGGAATACACACTGACACTTGACCTCTGCGTCTGAAAGCAGAGGAAATGTGACAAGATAGCAAGATTTAAAGGCATCTTTATTGCTCACAAAGTAAATGAGCAATAAAAATGCTTTTAAATCTTGTTAACTTGTCACATTTGCTCAGCTTTCAGAGTCAGAGATCAAGTTCATTTCAGTTAGGTCGAGGAGATTTTGTAGGTTCCTAGACCTGCAGGTCTAGTGCATTTTTTATGATTTTTCAAGCCCTGTATATGTCCTGATAGTGAAATACTGCCAATTTCGTTTTTCACTATTGATCTTGCCCCATAGGACAGAATGGAGAATGCTTTGTAAATTTTTACATGCGTATCTTCCCATAGGGATAAGATGGAAAAATAGAGTTCAGTATCCCTGAACTCAGGATTTAATAACACATTTTTTAGTAAAGATTGTTTTAAAATTTTTGTGTTTGTAAATACCACTTTTTAGAAAGTGGCTATTCTCTTGTTTAATCATCCTGCATGCCTCCGCCTGTTTGTGATTTGAGTACCTGGCTTTGGCGTTAAGCATGGGCGTAAAATCCGTTCCGCTCGCGGAATTTGCGGATTTTCGGTAAATTCGCAATCCGAGAACTCTCGCGAATTTGCCGAAAATCCGCAAATTTGCACGCAGCGGATTTTTTTGCTTGGTGATACAATATTGCGGCGCGCGGTGTTCACTTACCGTCATTCAGAGTTTGCCGAGTTGTTTTACTCGATATTTTGGATCTTGCTGCGGGATCCCGCCGGAGTTTGGCGACCGCGATTATGTCATCGCGGCTTGCCACCTTGCACAGCGAGAGTTTGTCGATGCGAGTACGCCGTGATCACGTATCGCTGGAGTTCGCAATTGCGAACACGTAGATGCGGCGGGCAGCAACAATCTCGTACTCGCGAAATTACAAAATTTGCAATCCTGCACAAGAAATCCACCAGCAAGCAGCATAAACCTTCTAAAAATGATGATTTTTTCAGAATAACTCTTCAGGTTGACATTTGCCTGCACTTTTTTTTGCAAGGAGTCCATTTTGGGGGGGGGTGGGGGGGGTGGGAGGAAGGAAGTGTCCCACAGTCTCCAACTTCCTGTTCCTGTCCAGCAGGCTCCTCTCAGTGCTTTCATCATGTGCTGGTCACTTTCATTCTGATCTTGACCTGGAAGGATTGCTTTTTGTGGATGCCGCTGGATATTTGGATTTGAGGCCTTTTTGACTTTCTTTGGATCACTTTTGGATTAGAAATTTCACAAGTAAGTTTGTTTGGGGCATTACAGTTGCTGCAACTAAAAATTTTGGAATTTTCGATTTTTGGGCTGTTGTTGGGGCCTTTTGCCCAGGGGTAGTGAGTGGTGCATGGTCTGAGTCTTTCTGTGGGGTCTCTTTAATGTAAACATCATGGAGGGCATGAAAGGCATGGGATTGTGCTGATTTTTGTGTGTTTTTCGATTTTTTGGGCTGCTGTTGGGGCCTTTTGCCCAGGGCTAGTGAGTGGTGCATGGGCCTAGTCTTTCTGTTGGGTGTCTTGAATTTAAACATCATTGAGGGCATGGATGGCATGGGATTGTGCTGATTTTTGTGTGTTTTTCGATTTTTTGGGCTGCTGTTGGGGCCTTTTGCCCAGGGGCAATGAGTGGTGCATGGACTGAGTTTTTCTGTGGGGTCTCTTTAATCTAAACATCATGGAGGGCATGGATGGCATGGGATTGTGCTGATTTTTTGTGTTTTTCGATTTTTTGGGGTGTTGATGGGGACTGGCCATGTGGGTGGGGGGCATTTTGAGTGCTGGTACAGGCAGGCCATGTGCTGGGGGGCAAGGGGACATTTGGAATGCAGGCAGTGTTCTCAGGCCTGCACCCATTTTGCCTAGCTTTCATCCATTATGCCCAGGGGTATTGAGTGGTGCATGGGCCTAGTCTTTCTGTGGGGTGTCTTGAATTTAAACATCATTGAGGGCATGGATGGCATGGGATTGTGCTGATTTTTGTGTTTTTTGACTTTTTTTGGCTGCTGTTGGGGCCTTTTGCCCAGGGGTAGTGAGTGGTGCATGGACCGAGTCTTTCTGTGGGGTCTCTTTAATGCAAACATCATGGAGGGCATGGATGGCATGGGATTGTGCTGATTTTTGTGTGTTTTTCGATTTTTTGGGCTGTTGATGGGGACTGGCCATGTGGGTGGGGGCCATTTTGAGTGCTGGTACAGGCAGGCCATGTGCTGGGGGAAAGGGGCCATTTTGAATGCAGGCAGTGTTCTCAGGCCTGCACCCATTTTTGCCTAGCTTTCATCCATTATGCCCAGGGGTAGTGAGTGGTGCATGGGCCTAGTCTTTCTGAGGGGTGTCTTGAATTTAAACATCATTGAGGGCATGGATGGCATGGGATTGTGCTGATTTTTGTGTTTTTTTAATTTTTGGGTTGTTGTTGGGGCCTTTTGCCCAGGGCTAGTGAGTGGTGCATGGGCCTAGTCTTTCTGTTGGGTGTCTTGAATTAAAACATCATTGAGGGCATGGATGGCATGGGATTGTGCTGATTTTTGTGTGTTTTTCGATTTTTTGGGCTGCTGTTGGGGCCTATTGCCCAGGGGTAGTGAGTGGTGCATGGACTGAGTCTTTCTGTGGGGTCTCTTTAATGTAAACATAATGGAGGGCATGGATGGCATGGGATTGTGCTGATTTTTGTGTGTTTTTCGATTTTTTGGGGTGTTGATGGGGACTGGCCATGTGGGTGGGGGGCATTTTGAGTGCTGGTACAGGCAGGCCATGTGCTGGGGGGCAAGGGGCCATTTGGAATGCAGGCAGTGTTCTCAGGCCTGCACCCATTTTGCCTAGCTTTCATCCATTATGCCCAGGGGTAGTGAGTGGTGCATGGGCCTAGTCTTTCTGTGGGGTGTCTTGAATTTAAACATCATTGAGGGCATGGATGGCATGGGATTGTGCTGATTATTGTGTGTTTTTCGATTTTGTTGGCTGCTGTTGGGGCCTTCTGCCCAGGGATAGGGAGTGGTGCATGGGCCTAGTCTTTCTGTTGGGTGTCTTGAATTTAAACATCATTGAGGGCATGGATGGCATGGGATTGTGCTGATTTTTGTGTTTTTCGACTTTTTTTGGCTGCTGTTGGGGCCTTTTGCCCAGGGGTAGTGAGTGGTGCATGGACCGAGTCTTTCTGTGGGGTCTCTTTAATGCAAACATCATGGAGGGCATGGATGGCATGGGATTGTGCTGATTTTTGTGTGTTTTTCGATTTTTGGGGTGTTGATGGGGACTGGCCATGTGGGTGGGGGCCATTTTGAGTGCTGGTACAGGCAGGCCATGTGCTGGGGGAAAGGGGCCATTTTGAATGCAGGCAGTGTTCTCAGGCCTGCACCCATTTTGCCTAGCTTTCATCCATTATGCCCAGGGGTAGTGAGTGGTGCATGGGCCTAGTTTTTTTGAGGGGTGTCTTGAATTTAAACATCATTGAGGGCATGGATGGCATGGGATTGTGCTGATTTATGTGTTTTTTTTTTATTTTTTGGTTGTTGTTGGGGCCTTTTGCCCAGGGCTAGTGAGTGGTGCATGGGCCTAGTCTTTCTGTTGGGTGTCTTGAATTAAAACATCATTGAGGGCATGGATGGCATGGGATTGTGCTGATTTTTGTGTGTTTTCGATTTTTTTGGCTGCTGTTGGGGCCTTTTGCCCAGGGGTAGTGAGTGGTGCATGGACTGAGTCTTTCTGTGGGGTCTCTTTAATGTAAACATAATGGAGGGCATGGATGGCATGGGGTTGTGCTGATTTTTGTGTGTTTTTCGATTTTTTGGGGTGTTGATGGGGACTGGCCATGTGGGTGGGGGCCATTTTGAGTGCTGGTACAGGCAGGCCATGTGCTGGGGGGCAAGGGGCCATTTTGAATGCAGGCAGTGTTCTCAGGCCTGCACCCATTTTGCCTAGCTTTCATCCATTATGCCCAGGGGTAGTTAGTGGTGCATGGGCCTAGTCTTTCTGTGGGGTGTCTTGAATTTAAACATCATTGAGGGCATGGATGGCATGGCATTGTGCTGATTATTGTGTGTTTTTTGATTTTTTTGGCTGCTGTTGGGGCCTTCTGCCCAGGGATAGGGAGTGGTGCAAGCGCCTAGCCTTATGTGTTGGGTGTCTTGAATTTAAACATCATTGAGGGCATGGATGGCATGGGATTGTGCTGATTTTTGTGTTTTTCGATTTTTTTTGGCTGCTGTTGGGGCCTTTTGCCCAGGGGTAGTGAGTGGTGCATGGACTGAGTCTTTCTGTGGGGTCTCTTTAATGCAAACATCATGGAGGCATGGATGGCATGGGATTGTGCTGATTTTTGTGTGTTTTTCGATTTTTTGGGGTGTTGATGGGGACTGGCCATGTGGGTGGGGGCCATTTTGAGTGCTAGTACAGGCAGGCCATGTGCTGGGGGGCAAGGGGCCATTTTGAATGCAGGCAGTGTTCTCAGGCCTGCACCCATTTTGCCTAACTTTCATCCATTATGCCCAGGGGTAGTGAGTGGTGCATGGGCCTAGTCTTTCTGAGGGGTGTCTTGAATTTAAACATCATTGAGGGCATGGATGGCATGGGATTGTGCTGATTTGTGTGTGTTTTTCGATTTTTCTGGCTTCTGTTGGGGCCTTTTGCCCAGGGCTAGTGAGTGGTGCATGGGCCTAGTCTTTCTGTTGGGTGTCTTGAATTTAAACATCATTGAGAGCATGGATGGCATGGGATTGTGCTGATTTTTGTGTGTTTTTTGATTTTTTGGGCTGCTGGTGGGGCCTTTTGCCCAGGGGTAGTGAGTGGTGCATGGACTGAGTCTTTCTGTGGGGTCTCTTTAATGTAAACATAATTGAGGGCATGGATGGCATGGGATTGTGCTGTTTTTTACGTTTTTTTCGACTTTTTGGGGGTGTTGTTGGGACTGGCCATGTGGGTGGGGGCCATTTTGAGTGCTGGTACAGGCAGGTCCTGGCCATGTGCTGGGGGGCAAGGGGCCATTTTGAACGCAGGCAGTGTTCTCAGGCCTGCACCCATATTGCCTATCTTTCATCCATTATGCCCAGGGGTACTCAGTGGTGCATGGGCCTAGACTTTCTGTGGGGTGTCTTGAATTTAAACATCATTGAGGGCATGGATGGCATGGGATTGTGCTGATTTCTATGTGTTTTTCGACTTTTTGGGGTGTATAACTGATGTTCCTCTGTCTTCCATTGCTTTTAGGTGCACAAGAGAACCACCAGTGCCAGGAAGAAGTCCTGCAGCGGTGTGTGTGCAGCATAACGTCACGCGACGTCACGTCTGGCCACAGACAAGACAACTCTGCAACTCGTGCAACTGCGGCCTGCTGTTCTGACCTCTGAAGAAGATGGCCCCAAAGAAAGTTCCCCGTAGCTCCTCTAGCAAGAAAGTTGCCAGTAAGGAGCAGAAGAAGCAAGTTACCAAGGAGAGTGGTGTGCCGCCCGCCACATTTTTTGGGAATAAAAAAAAAGTACGCCAGCTGCGGGATCTACTGGGGACCAAGCTGGGAGCAGCACCCCCGCTCCATTGGGCTCAGTGCCAGCACCACCACGCCAACTTAAGTCCAAGCCTTTGAGTGCTGCAGAGGCACTTCGTCTAGTTGTTCAATCACCATCGACCAGTGATGTTGGCTCATCGCAAGAAAGTAGCAGCAATGTCCCTCAATGAACACAGGTTGTTGTAACTCATCTGACGAGTGTTCAACAACCACAGCCGCAACAACAACCACATGTGCAAGTACAAGCCCAAGTACATGTGGAAGGAGAGGCAGCGCAAGGAGATGCGCAAGCAGAGGTGCATGGAGGGGCACAAGTGCCCACAATAGTTGTTCCTCCCGAAGTAGGGGCACATCAGGAAATCGACATTCAAGCCGAGGTATCATTTGAGGAAGCCACTCCTCCTGATCATTCATTGTATTCCACATCCCTAGCAAGGGAAAGATCAAGGATGGTGTCTACATCTTCTTCAAGCCCACCTCCTTCTGATGATATGGATCAAACCTGGGAACCACCACTGCCGTCTGTGAGTGAGGCACACCATGATCTGACAAAGGTAGCTAAGCGTAAAAGGATGGTCCCTGAAACTCTCGTACTTATGGAGTGTGGTGATGAAGAAGAAGTGGCGTATACTACTCCTGCTGATGAAGACTCTCACGACGACGACCCAGTCATCATACACGCCACTCCAGCCTCAGCGGGCATTCAGCAAACAGGCATTTTGACCCTACCCCGAAAAGCTGCTGAGCGTGATGTTGTCGACGAGGAGGCAATGGGAACACCATCATTGGAGTTAACTAGTACACCACCACCTACCGCTTCCATATTTCTTTCTCGCCAGAAGGGACCTCCATCCACCTCGACCTCAATTAGTGGATGGTGCAATGCACAACGTAGTAAAGTTTGGCAACACACATCCTCCACTTCATCTGGCATTAGCAGCATGACCACCAGTATCGCCTCCTCCGCCCCCCACAGACATTTCAAGTCTGCAGTTTGGGACTTCAGCCCTAAATGGAAGCTTCATGTGGCAAGAGAACTGGGAATTTAAGGAAAAATCTGCACTACTGTTGAAATACCATACGCTATATAGGAATAGAAGGTGCTAGGTCCAGACACGTGATCCCCACACGGGCCTTAAGGAAGATAGGCAACCTACCACCCAAGAAACTGATTTTGGAAATTGGACAGCACTAAGCATGGGCGAATTTTGCGGATCTCGCGTTCGCGAATTTTGCGGATTTGCGGATTCGCAATCCGCAAAATCCGCGAATTCCCGCGAATTTGCGGATTTTTTTTTTTGTGTTCGCCCGTGTTTCTGCCAGTTCGCGAGGGTTTTTACAATTTCGCAATTTGCGAACTTACCTGTCGGGTCGCAAGTTTTGCGAACTTGTTGTTTCTACGTGTCCAGCCTGTTTGGGACACTCTTCTTCATCAGTGCCACTCTCTGTCACCACTGCCACTCTCTGACTACTCATGCCACCCTCTGGCCCACCCATGCCACCCTCTGTTTCATCACCACACCCTCTGGTTGTCCAGTGTACATTATTTTCGGCAAAGCAAAGCACACCTTCCCTGCCTCAAGTGACCTGAATTAATTTGGGGCTGATTAATGTGTCACAGAATATTTTTTTAGCTGGCACCTGCTTCCTTAGTGCGCCCTGATTAGTGATCTTTTGCACTTGCTAAGTGCTTTCATTGTTGCAAAATTAGTTACAACACCTGCCCTGCCCCAACTGACAATAATGAATTAGGGGCTGATTAATGGATTTTAACTTCCAGCCTGGCTCCTGCTTGTCTCCCTTAGCTGTAATTCAGGACCTTTGTGGCATATGTGTAACTATTCTGAGGTTCAGAGCAGGGTCACATAATAGTTTCAACTGGCAACTGAACTCTGGAGGGGCCCCTCAGGAAGCACTACAGGAAATGGCTACTAATGATGAGCCTGAACTTTTGAACCTGGTAAGTAGTTACTTTCAGTTTTGCTAAAATCGTATTTCTGCAATTTTGCACTTATTCGCGGGGCGCGAACTCACGCGAACTCACGCGAACAGTGCGAGCAAAATCCGCTGCTCGCGGATTTGCGGATTTTGCGGGAGATTCGCGAATCTCGCGGATTGCGAATTTCCCGAAAATCCGCAAAATCCGCGAGCGGAACGGATTTTCCGCCCATGCTTAGACAGCACCCTTAAAAAATTATGCACCATTGCAAAACAGTTGTTAGAAACGAACATACAGATAAACAAAGTTTTAGTTTTCCCAAATGTTCACAAAAGACACACAAAGTTGTGACTTTGATTTTCTTTCTTTTATTCAGTTTTTATTCTTTCTTTTCTTTTTTTGATAGTTGCGAATAGCCGACGCGTTTCGTCCGTTGCCGGACTTCTTCAGGGCTTAAAATAATCTTTCTGATTACACTTTTCACATCCGTCTTGGTCAGGCTTTCAAGGAGTGTCTTTTATTAATTGAAAGATTGTAAGCAAGATCACAGATCCTAGTAATAGTCGGTGTCGACAAAAGACAAAAGCAGGCCCACAGTAAGGTCAAGGGGCTGGAACATACAGGAGCATCGCGTTGTGGCAATCTTTCAATTAATAAAAGAAACTCCTTGAAAGCCTGACCAAGACGGATTTGAAAAGCGTAATCAGAAAGATTATTTTAAGCCCTGAAGAAGTCCGGCAACGGATGAAACGCGTCGGCTATTCGCAACTATCAAAAAAAGAAAAGAAATAATAAAAACTGAAAAAAAGAAAGAAAATCAAAGTCACAACTTTGTGTGTCTTTTATGAACATTTGGGAAAACTAAAACTTTGTTTATCTGTATGTTCGTTTCTAACAACTGTTTTGCAATGGTGCATAATTTTTTAAGGGTGCTGTCCAATTTCCAAAATCAGCTAAATGGGAGGTTCCTAGCCGGTACTATTTTGCCAGAGTTGCGGTTCCAGCGCTACATGCAGATGTGCTGGAGGTGATTGGGGCAGCTTTGCAGAAGAGTGCTGTTCACACTATACATCTGACAACAGACATGTGGACCAGTGGCGCAGGCACTGATTACATGTGCATCACTGCACACTGGGTCTCTTTATCAGGAGTTACAGCAAAGCTAAGGGCAGGTGTTGACCCGGACAACGTTTTTAAAGCTGCTCAGAAACATGCAACACTAGCCATGTTTGGCATAGAGACAAGTCATACAGGAGAAAACATTTTGAAGGAGTTTAACACAAAGGTCTTTCAATGGCTGTCCCCAAAAAAACGCAAGATTGGTTATGTTTCCACGGATAATGGCGCCAATGTAGTTAAGGCCATGGAGCTGGGTAAATATTTATTTATTTATTTATTTATTTATACGATTTGTAGAGCGCATACGTTTGCCCTTGGGCGTCTTGGCGCTAAGATTACTAAAAGGATCTCTGAGTAATGGCAGCGTTTTAGGCGGAAGATTCATTACTGGTTGAATAACCAAGTCTTCACCAGCTTCCTAAACTGAAGGAGAGACTGTGCCGATCTGATAGTCAGCGGAAGCGAATTCCAGAGTCTGGCTGCAGACACTGTAAAGCGCCTGTCTCCCCAAGTAACCGTTCTGGTACGGGGTACTGCTAACTGATGTAACTGCATCGATCTCAGTTGTCTTGATGGGCAGTAGATGGAAAGCTGCTCTTGCAGAAACCTTGGGCCTTGGTTGTGAGTAGCTTTGAAAGTTAGACACAGGGATTTGAATTTAATGCGGTTTTTAATTGTTAGCCAGTGATAACTCTTAATTATGTGACTGACTGATTTGAATTTAGGAGTTCTGGATAACAATCTGGCTGCCGCATTTTGGATCATTTGGAGTTTGGAGATTACCCGGGATTGTGCATTGGCAAACAAGCCATTACAGTAGTCCAAGGAGGAGAGCACAAGTGTGCTCACCACTGTTTTACCCGCGCTGTCAGAGAGAAATGGGAGAATTTTCCTTATCAATTTAAGTTTGTGGTGAGCATTTGCTACTGTCTGGTTGGCGTGTGCTGCAAAATTAAGTTTCTCATCAAAAACTATGCCCAAGCTTCTGACCTTAGCTGACGGTGTTGGTAGAGTTCCCAAAGACGGAGGCCACCACTCAGGAGACCATTGTGGGGCGATCTTACCAAAGATAACTACCTCCGTCTTTTCGGAGTTCAACCTCAAGCAGTTGGCCTGCATCCAGTCTTTAATAGCCAGCATACCCTCTTGAAACAGTGCCGCTACCTGCTCCCCGTCATTATTGATAGCGAGCACCAGCTGGGTGTCATCAGCATAGGAGGTAAGGCTCATATGGTAGGTTTTAATCACTCTCGCCAAGTCCAACACATAGATATTAAACAGTGTTGGACTTAGCGATGAGCCCTGAGGAACTCCACAAGGTAAGGCAAGCTCTGGTGATTTGAAAGGACCCAGCGTGACTGCTTGAGTTCTGCTGGAAAGAAACGAGGTGAGTAGTTTTTTAGCACTGGATCGGATGCCCAAATTTCCGACACGGTCAATCAAGATGGAGTGATTGACCGTGTCGAAGGCGGCCGACAAATCCAGCATAATAAGCACTGCTGTCCCTCCATGATCTCTGATTGTTCTAATGTCGTCTGCGGCTTTAATGAGAGCCGTCTCAGTGCCATGGAGCTTTCGAAACCCGAACTGCGTATCATCCAGCAGTTTGTTTTGCTCGAGATAATCAGCCAGCTGAATGTTCATTACCTTTTCAAGCACTTTGGCAAGAAATGGGAGGCTGGCGATAGGTCTATAGTTTTTCAACAGCTCCTTATCTAAAGATGGTTTTTTTAGGAGCGGTTCAGAGTGCCGTGTTTGGCCCACTGTATAAACCTGGTTGTTAAAAAATTCTTGAGTGAAGAAAGTCCAGTGTGCGAGTTACTGACCACCTGCCGAAGAATGTGCACACATTTCAGCCATTCTTTTAAGGCCCGGAAGCATCTGAGGGGCCTGCTACATGAACGTCGACTGCCAGTGAAAGCACTCATCCAGGAGGTGGCAACACGTTGGAACTCAACCTTCTACATGCTTGAGCATCTGTATGAGCAGTTTACGGTACTCGATCAGTATTTCTTAACACTGGGTACAGCTATGAAGGACCTGAGGCTAGATGCGGAGCAATGGGAGCTAGTTAAAAGCCTGACAGACATGCTTCGTCCTTTTGATGTCTTCACGCGTGCAGTCAGCAGGGAGGACTGTAATTTGGGAAAAGCTATCCCATTGTTGCGCATGCTAGAGCACCAACTGATGGCCGTGTCTTCTATGTTTCAAAAAGATGAAGAAAAGCAAGAAGCTTTTGTTTTGGCGGAGAAATTATTACAGCGCCTACTTGGCGATGAACGTCTTCAAATGATCCACTCAGAACAGCATTGCATTTGTGCTACTATTCTGGATCCACGCTACAAAAAGGCACTGGCAGGCAGAGCATTCTTTGCTTTTGGTGACGCAAAAGTTTTAATGTACAAACATTGGTTAGCTATGTCAGCCATGAGGTTTGAAAGAGAATGGCAGGAAATTGAAGGAAAAGGCAGTACATCAGCATCAGCAGGCCATTCCCAGTCAAAAGAATCCACTTCTGCACCTGTGGCTGTGGCAGAAGTGATCTCTCAGTCGTGAACGACACCATCAACCGGATCATCTGCACCAGACACAACAGTAACATTGTGTGAAGAAGAGCATTGGCTAACTCAGCTTGGGTTTGCTTCTCAAAAGGTCCCAGCAAAAAGTAAGCAAAGTGGAGGAACCGTGGAGAACCTTGAGTCGATGGTGCAGGACTATCTGAATGACTCAACAGAGGTCTATGTTCATGATGACCCATTGGCGTATTGGCATGGGAAAAAAGAATTGTGGCCAGAGATCTCCAACCTGGCTATAAACTACTTGTCTTGCCCACTCGCAAGCGTGTCTTCTGAACGTGTTTTCAGTGCTGCAGGCGGCATTGTAACTTGCAAAAGGACCCGCCTCTCGCCCAAAAATGTGGAGAGGTTAACAATGATCAAGATGAATCAGCACCTCATACCACCAGATTACAAAATACGAGAATACACGCCGGAAGAAGACGAGGAGGACACCAACTTAGATGAGGGAATTTCTTCTCTGTTAGGTGACCTACTCTCGCCTGAATTCGCAGAGTAGGAGGACAAACTCTTCTTCCCTGACACCGAGCCCTGAAAATGAGCCAATGAATCAATAACTTTCTTTTTCGTCCTTTTTCACTTTTATTCCTGTGTGTATGTCTTTCTTTGTTTTGCAAAGTCAATATAAATAAAAACTTTAATCACCTAATCACAAAAACAAGCCCATCAGCAGAACTGTCTTCACTTATTTGCTTATTGATTTGAAGGTGCCGCAGTCTGCATTCCTCAGGTTCACAAGTTCACAAGAACATGCTCCTCTATCCTCCTCCTCCAGACTCCTATTTCTCTCAAAGCAGAGGGCTGGATTACACCCAATGAACAAAGACTCTGTATTTGTGGGGGTGTTCTACTTCTTTGCGGGTGAGTTGGCGGGTCTTGGGGCATTGCTGGGAAGGTCTAATACCGGATAAAAGTGGTTTGGACAAAATCAGACTTGAAAACGTTTTTGCCTTTTTGCTCACTATCATGTTTTCGGTGGCCTGTTTGGGGGGCTTCCTGGTGTTTGTGGGTGGGTTTCGGGGTCTAGTAGCACTGCTGGCACAGTCTAATGTTGATTGCATTTCTTTTCTAGGACATCCATGGTGGAAAAGTGGAGTC
This sequence comes from Lissotriton vulgaris, assembly GCF_964263255.1. Lineage (NCBI taxonomy): Eukaryota > Metazoa > Chordata > Amphibia > Caudata > Salamandridae > Lissotriton > Lissotriton vulgaris. Next base: position 24,446 of record NW_028253954.1, read on the forward strand.
ATGACCTAGCTGCACAGAGCGTTTGGACAGAAGGCCGAAAAATATTGTTAAGTATGAGATTTTCCATTTTTGCTTTTTGCCTGTTTGGGGGTGTTGTGCTTTTTTGCGGGTGGGTTGGTGGGTCTTGGGGCATTGCTGGGAAGGTCTAATACCGGATAAAAGTGGTTTGGATAAAATCAGACTTGAAAACGTTTTTGCCTTTTTGCTCACTATCATGTTTTCGGGGGCCTGTTTAGGGGGCTTCCTGGTGTTTGGGGTGGGCTTTCGGGGTCTGGGAGCACTGCTGTGTATGGATACTTTTGATTGCAAGAGGTTTGAAGAAAATCCATGGTGGCAGAGGGGAGTTAGGGCCTAGCTGCAGAGCGCGCGCGGAGTGATTTTGGAAATTGCCCTGAAAATGACTTAGTCCCCATTTTTGTACTTTTGCTTTTTGGCTGTTTGGGGGTCTTCTACTTGTTTTCGCCTGGGTTGACGGCTCTGGGGCCATTGCTGGGAAGGTCTAATACCGGATAAAAGTGGTTTGGACAAAATCCATGAGGAAAACGTTTTTACTTTTTCTGACATTTCGCTCAATTTAGCATTTTCGGGGGCCTGTTTGGGGGGCTTCCTGGTGTTTGTGGGTGGGTTTCGGGATCTGGGAGCACTGCTGGGTATGGATACTTTTGATTGCAAGAGGTTTGAAGAAAATCCATGGTGGCAGAGCGGAGTTAGGGCCTAGCTGCAGAGCGCGCGCGGATTGATTTTGGAAATTGCCCTGAAAATGACTTAGTCCCCATTTTTGTACTTTTGCTTTTTGGCTGTTTGGGGGTCTTCTACTTGTTTTCGCCTGGGTTGACGGCTCTGGGGCCATTGCTGGGAAGGTCTAATACCGGATAAAAGTGGTTTGGACAAAATCCATGAGGAAAAAGTTTTTGCTTTTTCTGACATTTCGCTCAATGTAGTGTTTTCGGGGGCCTGTTTGGGGGGCTTCCTGGTGTTTGTGGGTGGGTTTCGGGGTCTGGGAGCACTGCTTGGTATGGATACTTTTGATTGCAAGAGGTTTGAAGAAAATCCATGGTGGTAGAGGGGAGTTATGGCCTAGCTGCAGAGCGCGCGCGGAGTGATTTTGGAAATTGCCTGGGAAATGACTAAGTCTGCATTTTTGTACTTTTGCTTTTTGGCTGTTTGGGGGTCTTCTACTTGTTTTCGCCTGGGTTGACGGCTCTGGGGCAATTGCTGGGAAGGTCTAATACCGGATAAAACTGGTTTGGACAAAATCGGAGGCAACATTTTTTTTGCGTTTTTGCTGACTTGCTTGTCTTTGAGGTGCTCTTTGGGGGGGTTTCGGGTGTTTGTGGGTGGGTTTTGGGGTCTGGGAGCACTGCTGGCACAGTCTAATTTTGATTGCATTTGTTTTTCAGGAAATCCATGGTGGAAAACAGGAGTTATGGCCTAGCTGCACAGCGCGTTTGGACAGAATTGAAAGAAGGCCGAAAAATATTGTAAGTATGAGATTTTCCATTTTTGCTTTTTGGCTGTTTTCGGGGTGTTGTGCTTTTTTGCGGTTGGGTTGGCGGGTCTTGGGGCATTGCTGTGAAGGTCTAATACCGGATAAAAGTGGTTTTGACAAAATCCATGCTGAAAAGCCTTTTGGCATTTTTTGTAACTTAGGGTTCGTTAGGGTTAGCACTAGCAACAGTATTCCATGTGTTTGGGGGTGTTCTAGATTTTTGCAACTGGGTTCTGGGGTCTTACAGCATTCGTGGGAATGTGTAATCTTGGTTGCAAGTGGTTTGTAGAAAATCCATGGTGGGAAAGGGGGGATTTGGCCTAGTTAAAGAAAGCGTTTGCCACTATTCTTAACTTAGGGCTCGTTAGGGTTAGCACTACAGTATTGTATTGCATGTGTTTGGGCGGGGGTTATAGATTTTTACGACTGGGTGGGGTCTTGGAAAACTTGTTGTAATGTCTAATTTTGATTGCAAGTCGTTTGAACATAATCCATGGTGGGAAAGGGGGGTTTTGGGCATACTTTCTGGGTGCGTTTTGACACAATTTAAATTAGGCCTCTGTGAGGTAGCAGCAGTATTCTGCACGTTTTTGGGAGGGTAATGTGGGGTGTTCTAGATTTTGGGGATTGTCATCTCTGAAAATGACAGTATAATTTTTGCACTACACAGCGTGCCTTGCATATTTTTTTCTCCAAGGTGTCTTTAACACTTACTGTTGTATTTTTCCATCATCAATTACAGGCAGGCTTTTACCCTGTGCCATTGATGTACTACTCAGGCTTACAATTAGCGATCCGCAAATCCGCATCAGGCAGGCAGTGGACACTGTGTCTGGTCACCAAGATTGATCGACGGAGCATCCGATGGAATGAAGGAATACCGCGAGTAAGAGGAAGGGCTGGATGCATCGACTTCAGAAATTCAACGGGACAACTACAAAAAACAGTAACAGTATCCAAAATTCTCCTTATCTTTTAAATTATATTGTTGTGAACTTGAACTTACTTCTACGAGTGTGACTCTGTGCGTTTGTTTGATCTCTGCTTCAAATTCATCCCTCCCACCAGCAATTAGATACATTTTTGCTATGTTTAACACTAATTTAATGTTCTAAGTGTTTCTTCTCTCTGAGGGCAGAGAAAATCAAGTGAAATTGCGTAATGACTGCATCCCTGTACTGTCAACTTGTTTCTTCATAGTTACTAGTAAGTTGCAGTAAGTAGTAACATAATCATCCATTTACTACTTATGGCATGCAGTAGTGCACTTCCTTTATGTCCCTTTCAAGATTTATCAATATTTTCTAATCCAAAGATTTGTTTCTCTTCATTTCTTGTTTGACTGTCCATGCTGTGTTTTTTTCCCTCTCTACCAAACTTTCCCAAAAAACCCCATTCCTATCCAATTTTCAAACCCTAACCCTCTTCCCCCGGGCTGTGTGGTATTTCATTGAGGTGTGACTGATAACAACAATAAATTCCACACACTTGCTGGGGAGGATAAGGTCAAAGCAACCAGAAGTTCAAGTGCGCCATCGTGGATTGATAAGAACATCCTCCTCCTACACGACGTTAACAACAGTGAAATGATTAATGCTTACCTTACGTTGGCACTGCTTAGGCTAGGGCACTGTTCTGTACCGTACTATCTATTATACTGTTTCTAATGCTATGCTCAGGCCACTCAATGTTTAATTTCCTCTTTTTTTCATATGGTGATACTGCCAGTGTGTACCACTACTGCTACCAGCACAACAATGATATTGCATCCATCGAGGATTCAAGTCAACAACCAACCTTATTCACCAACCGTGATTCGCAAATCACAGGTAAGATAAGCATATTGGGGAGGTAGTAGAATAATGGGCTAGGACTACGTTTGGAGGAGAGCAGAGACTAACAGTACTACTAGTAAAGTACAGTAGTAGGGCTACTGAATTGACTAACTCGGTTACTTGCATTTAGGTACATTTCAGGACAAGATGTTTCATTCATGCTGGTAAGTTTGAAAACCCAACCGTCCATTAACCACCGCCAACCCCCACACAAAATAATATGAGCGCGTATACTGTGTTTTTGAATGAGAAATATAATTATTAAGAAATATAAATTATGGATGTTGTTGTCGTCACAAAAATAGAATTACCCCAACTCACCCCCCTCCCAAACCAAACCAATGTCAAAAAAATCAAAAAGTACCCTTTCACAAAAACCCAATTCCCCCCCCCCCCCCCCCCCCCCCCCAACAGTCTTTAAAAAAGGGACAAGGGACAGTCACTTCCTCCGGTGGCGTTTGGACAGCTGGTGCTGCACGTCCCGCAGCTCTTTGCGGAGGTCCCGGAGCTGGCGCTGATGTTTTTCGGCCAACCGCTCCTGGTAGTCCACTCGCTTTCGGAGGCGGCGCTGGCGTACCATCCAGGCTCTGGGGGGGGCAGCTGTTGTTTTTGATGCTGTGCGGCGGCGGCGGGAGGCTGTCAGGCAACGGCTCTGTTTGGCTGGAGGCTTGTGGCTGGTGGACCCGGGGGCAGTGGAGGAGGATATACTGGAGGTTGTTGTAGTTTCCTCCTCATGCTCCCGAGCCCACAACCGTCAATACTCTACACAAATAGCCTCCAGCTTACGGGCCCTGGCCCGGACAGCCATCTCCTTACGGGTGAGCTTTTTGGGAGTAGCATCTATGAAAAAAGAAAGAAAAATACTGTAGCCAATAGTCTTTAACATAAAGTCAAAATAATTCAACAGAAAGTTGACACTCAGTAACACCAGAATCAGTAACACCAGCAAGTAGCAAACACAGTATAACATTTTGAAGATAACGGACCAGGTTTTTTTTTGATTGTCGATCCACAACTGGCGCCTCCCGTATGTGACGTTATTTATAATTTCTAACCACTATTTTGAGGGTGCCCTAGATAGGAGGAAGAACATAAACCTCCAATTAGGACCAAGATCCAAACATAATTGATACAGCAGGTATCTGTGCACACGTCGCCTTTTACAGAGTAAATGCTGTTGGTTATCAAACAACACAACCAATAGACAAACAATGTGGAAGTAGTCTTGATAGAAGTTTTTCTTCAATTCAGATTTTATCTACCACGCCCAGCCAACACGTGTTTCGTCAGGGCTAGTAGCCCGCGACTTCATCAGGGCTCCCGCGGGCAGCGGTTCCAAAGCTATTGCCACAATGGCTAGGTGCTCTCAGCCGCTTCCAATTCCGACCCGGCTACCGGGTACTGTGGAGGTTCTCGCTGATTCGTCTCAGCCGTCTCAGCTTTACAGCATCTCCGCGTGTAAACTGTAAATGACTTCCGCATTTACACGCAGAGACGCTGGAAAGCAGTACGGCTTAACCTGCCGCTCACACGGATTCTCCTATGGTGTGTTGCATCTTTGGTATTAACCATCACACGGACGGCTGAGACGAATCAGCGAGAACCTCGACAGTACCCGGTAGCCGGGTCGGAATTGGAACCGGCTGAGAGCACCTAGCCATTGTGGCAATAGCTTTGGAACCGCTGCCCGCGGGAGCCCTGATGAAGTCGCGGGCTACTAGCCCTGACGAAACACGTGTTGGCTGGGCGTGGTGGATAAAATCTGAATTGAAGAAAAACTTCTATCAAGACTACTTCCACATTGTTTGTCTATTGGTTGTGTTGTTTGATTACCTACAGCATTTACTCTGTAAAAGGCGACGTGTGCACAGATAGATACCTGTTGTAACAGTATAACATTTTGGCATGTATCTTTCCGCTGTCTTTGTAAGCCTGTGACATTACTGGGAGTTTCAGGAATTCCACTAGCAGCACTATGGGTGGACTCACTACTACATACATAGTCAGAGAGTACTAAAAAAAGGCCTTTTTTTACTTTTTTTCTCTTGGGTTGCAAGAAATCACTGGTACGTGAACTTGTGCTCGCCGCCATAATGGCAGCTCACTCTGCTTTCACCCAAGAAATACAGACACAGGCCATGATGATGCACTCGCAGTACTTTAAGCAGTACATGCAAGTGGGGATCTGAATGTCTTACTTTTCTATAGGGGTGGCACTGCCACTGGCCATACTTCTTCCACTCAGCATCTGCTCTACTACATCATACACCTCTGGTATCGACGAGGAGGATAAAGAAGATAATATCCAGGCTTCGAAAGTACGTCTATGATTCTTCTTGATGTCTCAAATGTACCAACATTTATTTTTGTCAAAAACCAACTAACATCCTTTTCATTATATTTTGGAAAGCGCTGTCTTCTTATGTTGAATTGCATTCAACAAAACCATTCTTTACAGTCATAAATATTAAGACTCGCTCGTCCTTCGTTTCACCCTTCTTTAACTTTTCGTTCTTCACATCCCTAAACTGCATCCGATATGACTTGGCTTCACAAATCACAATAAAAATTTGCCAGCTGAGTTGAAGTGAAATAGAGGGGGCAATTGGTTACCAGAGAAATACCGCAGCTAATGCTATTAAAAGTCAAGGTTGACTGTCTTCTCCGTGATAGCCCAAAAAGTAGTTCTAAATTAGTAAATGTTTTTGACAGTACAATGTACTTATACTAGTGTACTGTGTACTACTGTACAGTACATTGTACACTCCTTTGCGAGGCTACTCAAAAAAATTTCAATAAGTAAGGAGTATAATAACTTACCACCGTCCGCCGCCGCTGAGTCTTCCCCCCCAGCTCCTCCTGTTGGTGCCGCCGCATCCTGAGCGGACCCCTCCGCACTGCTGGCCCCAGCACTGGTTGTCATCTGTGCTGCGTCAGATGTTGTGACGTCTAGGAAAAACATGTCATATTTTCAGATGCCATACACAACCCCCTATTTTGTCTCAGAACGGAAGAAAATGTTACATAACAGATTTTTTTTTATTACTGGGATTGAAAAAAAGTAACGGTTTTGGGGAGGGTGTTAACCTTTTATATGCTTATTCCATTAAATGCTACACTTGTTCTTATGACAACTGATGAATGCTTGCTTAACGAGCACCATTTTTCTCATTACAGAAAGAAGATTCCATTGCCCTTCTGCCAGACAATTCTCCTACTACTAGTAAGTCATCACCAGCAGTACTTTAAGTACTTTAAAGAAGGTGGGGGCTCCCGCACAGTTATTCTAATAATTTCATGTGCCTGTTAACTATTATTAATTTTGAGTCATACTAATTTCATTCATGGGAATGTTGTTGCAAGTGCAACTTTAACGTCATCTTCATCCATCAGAATACTACGCTATTAAAAATAAAGAAATAGCGTTTTCATCTCTTAATTGAAAATAAAACTTTAAAACTAACAAACACTGTGTGGTTTTTGTTTACGAGTGAGTGAGCGGAAAGGTTTGAACTACTGCACTTGGCAGTCATGTTTCAGTGACTCAGATAGGCCGGGACTCTGAGGTAGTCTTCTTCTGTTCTTCTGGGTCGTAAAAATTATTGGTCAGACATTCTAGATAGTAGGTCAGGGGATTGGGGGTTCAACTTCTGTTTGGACTGAGGTATGTCGAAAGACAGGAACTACACCTATCATCTTGTCCATACTTCTTTGTGTGCAGAATAGTCCCTGAAACACTAGCGGTATGGGATGTGCTCCTCTCAAATCAAAAAGGACACTGCTACCTTTTACTTGGTGTAAACAATTACATATTGTTGTTGCAAATTGTCAAAGCACTTACATTAAGAAGACTGGAATAGACACCAAGGGCAACCCAGAGGACTACACTCAGTGCCTAGAGCTATTGCTGTATCAGAGTTTTGTTTCACACCGTTTGCCGAAGGGGCAAGCTTAGCTACCTACACAGACCGACTCATAATTGTAAATAGTAGTAGCACAGAGAGTGATGGTAGAGGAAGGATAAGAATGTAGAAAGTAGTCTACATTAGAAGAAGATCCAAGACTATTTTGTAAAACATAGAATTATTAGGAACCAGTTTATAATAAATAGGAGCTGTAAAAGTTAGGGAAGTATAAGTATTAAGATAACAATAAGACAACTTACTGGGGCCAGCTGAAGAGCCTGGAAGGGACTGCTCCTGTCCAACTTCTGCCACAGAGTCTCTGTCTCCGCCGTCGCCTTGCCCCTGGGAGTTCTGGTGATCATGAAATAAAGAAACACAACATGGATGATTGTTTTTTGGGAAATATTTGATTTCTTTGTACTCAATCTAAAATTATGTCGGGGAAACAAATTAACATCAATTGCATCTGATCTGGTCAACTAAGAGGATAGTAGTAGAGTATTGCAGGATTCGCAGACCGTCTAATAGGAAAGTTATGTAATTCACTAACTACATCAACAACAAAAAGGTTCTACTACGACTGCCATCACTCAGCAGTACGAGACGTCGCGTGACAGACACAGTCTGTCATCATGATTGCAGACCACTAACAAATGTCCTAGAACAAGTAATAAATAGTATACTCAACGTATCAATCCACCACTATCTCTTCAAAGTGGCAGCAGCAGGAGTACAAAGAAGGACTAGACTTGAGTCTACTGTCTCTAGCATTACGTAGTAATGCTCTCAAATGACTAAAAAGTTGCAAACAAGTAAGCATAGTAGCAACGCCAATAACCAGTCGAGCACCTGCAATGACAGAAGCTATTTAAACATTAATTTATCTGCAATGTAATCTAATCAGCAGCATTCGTACTCTTCAGGAAAAAAATAGATTAGCAATATAACAGAGCAGAAGGAAAAAAAGTAGTTATTAAATAGCTACTTACCAAGCCCAGGGATCTCCACACCAAGCAGGTCGAGCATGTCATGCTCCCGGTCCAAGATGTCAGTCCACTGGTGCGTCACTTGCTGGTAGGTGCGCCGGACCCCAGACTCCTTATACATGCGCCGGCACACTTTCTCCCACAGCTGGCGACGCACCCGGAGGCCGTAACCGGAAGCAATCCTCCCACCTGCTGCCACAGTCTTAGGGAGGTGGACCTGGAGAAAAGCCATCAAGGCGGCCACCTCCACCGCAGAAAAGATCTCCCAGGGCTGCACTTCCTCCCCCTCCAACGCCCGCAAGGAAGCCGGGTACGTGGGGCTGGGCCCTTCCCCTTGCCCTTGTCGCCTCCCTTAGCCATGGTCCTGGGCACAAGAAGAAGGAAAGAAGAATAGGTGTGAAAAAAATAAGAGAGAGAGCAAAAGAAATAAAGTAGGTAATAAAGTAACAAAAAGTAAAAAAAAACACAAAATATAGATGTAGGAAATTGAAGAGAGAGATAATAAGCAAAGAAAACCCAAAAAAGTTCAGAAAAACATAGGATTGCAAAGATGTAAGGTGGATAGAAAGGTAGCATGCCCAAAACCATAGCAGTGAATGAAAAACAAGATGGCCGCGCCCATAGAGGACCGCGTGGGTAAGTTTGCGCGATATTTCCCCGCGAGCACGCAAAAACACCCACGAATACGTAATCGCGCGCCGCATACGACGCAAACTTGCAACGAGCGCCCGGAAACGGAAACACGTCACGCAAACAAGATGGCCGCGCCCGTACATGACCTCATGGGCAACCTCGTGGTCGGTGCGCTGCAAGCGGCCCGCGAATAAGCAAAAAACCGCCCGAACACGCAAAAAAAAGAAAAAACGCCAAAACATGCAAAAAAAGAGAAATCAGCAAATTCGCACGAATTTGCGGATTGCAAGTTCGATTTCGCGTCCCGCAAATCTCGCGAAATGGAAGAAAACCACATTTTGGAAAACTGAAAGCACTTAGCAGGTGCAAAAGTTCAAACTAATTTGTAACCATTCCCTGTAGTGCTTCCTGAGAGGGGTCCCTCCAGAGTTCAGTTGCCTACTTTCAACTATTCTCTGACCCTGCTATGACCCTCAAAGCAGGGTCAGAGAATAGTTACAAGTATGGCACAATGCTCCTGTAAAAAAATAACTGCAACAGGAAGGTCTTACAGCTAAGGAAGCAGGTGCCAGACTTGAAGCACACATTCAGTGACACATTAACCAGCCCCAAATTAATTCATCTCAGTTGAGGCTGGGAAGGTGTGCTTTGCTTTCCCCCATAATCTACAGTGGTGAACAAGAGGGTGGTAGTGGTGAACCAGAGGGTGCTGTGATAAACCAGAGGGGGACAGTGAGGATCCAGAGGGTGGCAGTGATGAACCAGAGGGTGGCAGCCTTGAACCAGAGGGGGACAGTGATGATCCAGAGGGTGGCAGTGGCAAACCAGAGGGTGGCAGTGATGAACCAAAGGGTGGTAGGGATGAACCAGAGGATGGCAGCGATCAACCAGAGGGTGGCATTGATGAACCAGAGGGTGGCAGTGATCAACCAGAGGGTGGCAGTGATGAACCAGAGGGTGCTGTGATAAACCAGAGGGGGACAGTGATGATCCAGAGGGTGGTAGTGGCAAATGAGAGGGTGGCAGTGATGATCCAGAGGATGGCAGTGATCAACCAGAGGGTGGCAGTGATGAACCAGAGGGTGCTGTGATAAACCAGAGGGGGACAGTCATGATCCAGAGGGTGGCAGTGGCAAACCAGAGGGTGGCAGTGATGAACCAGAGGGTGGCAGGGATGAACCAGAGGGTGGCAGGGATGAACCGGAGGATGACAGTGATCAACCACAGGGTGGCAGTGGCGAACCAGAGGGTGCTGTGTGTGAGAAGTTGGCCTGGTATATGATGATCACTATTCTAGTGAGCACCTTGCACCAGTCCAAAAGACCCTTATGGTGATTGGTTGTAAGTCAACCTTATAGACCAGCTATCCTAGTGGTAGCATGGACAAAAGCAGTCTTAGGCTAAACTCAAGAGGGCATGTGAAGCCAGCTGTTTTACCATATGCAATCCTTTGAATGCCAAATGAAAGGACACCACACAAATGATATATTATAAAATATATGTATTTATTTCTAGAATAATCCCCTTGACTCTTTATGAGCACAGGAGCACAAGCGTTAAACAAAGAACACAGTATAACATACAATAAGATGCACAATTATGGATAGGCAGGGTGGCCACTCAAACCATATATTAAGAAAGTGGTATAAGTACCACGTCACGAACAATGAACAGGCCTAGGGCCTAGGGAATCGCTGGGCCTACACTGGACTAACGAAGGTTAGGACATAGGAGGCCCACAGGATGCGGGTGCAGTGTCTATAGGCAATCGCGTTTACCATACAAGTCAATGGTGCGTAAAAATCAGAAAGTTATAGGTTTAGGAGTCTTCCGACTGGACTAGAACTTACCCACTAAAAAGTAGGACACTAGAGGTGTAAACCACTATAGGAGCACCGGTGTAATCTCGTTAACTCACCCACAGGAAGCGGGTGCATAGGTGCCAAAGTGCGTCGGGTTTCTTCGTGGAGTTCTATGGAGCCTGGAGGTAAAGATGCTGCAGGCGGCCAGGAGAGAAGAGTACGGTTGGATCCAAGGGTGGATCAAAGATGTAGAGTACCTGAAAGCAGAGGGGACAGAGTCTAGGTCACTAGCCAGTGACCAGGATGGAACCAGGACGGAACCAGGCAGTGTCGGGTTGCGATCAGGTGCTGTTGAGTAGTTTGTCTCCGCTGCCACGTGGACCAGGAAGGATCGAAGATGACCAGCTGGTGGACACGAGCTGTGCCACAAAGGCTCTTGCTGTCGGTGGTGTCGGTTCTCAAATTGGAGTCACCAAACCTTGGCAAATGCAACCCAAGCAGGACTCATAGATGTCTTCTGGATCAGTCCGGGAAGGTCAGATCAATGGCTCCTTTTCAGGGGAGCTAGGGCCAGTCTGGAGCAACCAGACCAGCAGTGTAGTTTTGATGGATCGTTGTCACAGAGGCCACTAGCCAACGGGCAAGTGACCGGACAACATGTCAAGCAGGAAAAGTGCAAATGGGCCCCACTCAGCACTCAGTGAGTGTGGAGGGGTGATCTTTAAAGCACAGGCTGCTTGGGGCTGGGGCTTCTCAAACCCCAAAGCACAGCGTCTAGGGTGCCTCGGGAGCTGCACAGGAAGCACTTTGTCGACTCTTCAAGATGGCCGGTTCCATGTCTCTCGTCGCCTCCACGGGTCTCAGCTTTGCCAGGACTGTGGATCGGGCTGTTGGATATCTGGGAGTCTGGATCTTGTCGATCTCTGTTGTTCGAGCTCTGGCTGGAGCAACGGCAAAGATAGTCTTGATGCGCTGATGGTGCCTGCTTACACAGGGTGGCCACTCCTTGACCACATAAGAGATTCTTCAGTCTTCCACGTCGAGTGGGATGTCGAAGGGTCCAGAGTTTCATTTCAAAGTTTCAGTCAGGATGATCTGCTTTGCATTAGCACACCTCCTACCTTTATTCCAAATCTAGGGGCTGGATCTCCTGCTAGGTCCCTCCTATGGGTGGGAACCAGTAAGGGGGTGGTTACACCCCTTTCCCTTTGTCCAGTTTCACGCCAGAGCTGGGGCTGGAGAGCCCCAGCACCGGTTTGAACTGGACTTTGCATGGGACACCTCCCTGCCCCAATCCACAGCCTTGAACCAGAGGGTGGCAGTGATGAACCAGAGGGTGGCAGTGATGAACCAGAGGGTGCTGTGATAAACCAGAGGGTGGCACTGGTGAAGCAGGGGGTGGCAGTGATGATCCAGAGGGTGGCAGGGATGAACCAGAGGATGGCAGTGATCAACCAAAGGGTGGCAGTGATGAACCAGAGGGTGCTGTGCTAAACCATAGGGGGGCAGTGATGAACAAGAGGGTGCTGTGATAAACCAGAGGGTGGCAGTGATGAACCAGAGGGTGCTGTGGTAAACCAGAGGGTGGCAGTGATGAACCAGAGGGTGGCACTGGTGAAGCAGGGGGTGGCAGTGATGATCCAGAGGGTGGCAGGGATGAACCAGAGGATGGCAGTGATCAACCAGAGGGTGGCAGTGATGAACCAGAGGGTGCTGTGATAAACCAGAGGGGGACAGTGATGAACCAGAGGGTGCTGTGATAAACCAGAGGGGGACAATGATGATCCAGAGGGTGGCATTGGTGAACCAGAGGGTGGCAGGGATGAACCAGAAGGTGGCCACGATGAACCACAGGGTCGCAAACAGACTGGACACGTAGAAACAACATGGTCGTGACCGTTGCGACCACACAAGTAAGTTTGCGTTCCCGAACTTGTACAAAACCCCCGCGAACTGGCAAAAAGAGCACATTCGCACAAATTCGCGAATTTTGCGGATTGCGAGTTCGTGAATACGCAAATTTGCGAACCGCGAATTCGCAAAATTCGCCCATGCTTATTTGGCGTGACAGGGGCTGGGTAGGTGCAGTGGCTCCAGGAGTCTGGATGAATCAGCACTAGGCTGAATAGGCCTGATCTGTATTTGGATTGGTAGGAGGAGTAGCACCTGTACCTGAATAGGGCTGTGCCTGCCTTCCACAATGCTGCCTCCCCCCTGTGGTGTGGCTGGAGCTTAGGCTCACACTGACAATGGATGTTGTTGTGCACTTGTGGAGTGACCCCCCCAGAACTGATATGAACTGGGCTCAGAGCCCCTTGCACAAAGAGAACAAAGACATTTTGGGGTATAAGTATCAGACTCAAAACCCCAGACTTTAGATCATTCCTGGAATTCGAGAGCAACCTTTGCCAAGGAGAAGAGCTGGAGAGACTGAGGAGAAGTACTGCCCTTGCTGTGTGTCTGGGGATGCCTGCAGTTGCTGTTTCTGCCAATGAAAGGAGAAATACTTTGCTGTGTGCTGTGTCCCTTGCTTGAAGATCTCCAAGGGCCTGAAGTGAGCTGGCCTCCTGTTCAGAAGTCTCAGGGACACAAAGACTTTACCCCAAGCTCCCCTGAACTCTGCTGCTGTAAGTTCTAGCCTGCCAAGAGGTGCCTGTGCCAGTGTTGGGCCTCTGGCGGTTGTTGCTGCTTTTTGGGTGCTAAAAGAAAGAAGAAATGTGAAGAACTGCTAAAATCGATGTATCGCTCTTCTTGCTGCTGTTTTCTCTATGCATCTCCACGGCGCGAGAAGAATTTCCACGAATCGACGTGCGGCTGCAAAAACCATCACAGCGCCTGTTGCTGCTGCAAGAACCTACACTTCGAGAGATTGCAGCTGAAGAGGACCGACGCAGCGCCACTCAACGACGCCGCATCAATCGCCGACGCAACCAGGATTTCCACGCATCGTACCTGTGCAGCACGCTTTCCCGACACATCACCTGCGAACCAAAACTGTCATGAAGAATCAACGCATCACTTACACATACATACCGGATTCCACGCAACTCGTCCTCTGCGTGTTGTAGAACTGTCGCATCACCTCCCTAAGGTCCCAGGAGTGTCGCATCTTTTTGTTTTCCGACTCTGCAGCTGTTTGTCTTTTGGAACTTTGATGCATCTACAGGTACTTTGGTGAAAGGTCACGCATCCATAGTTTTCTATGATACAAGTTCTTGAAACCTTTTAAAAGTCATATTTTTAACTGTGTATGTTGGATTTTTGTCGTTTTGGTCTTGTCTAGTTTAGCTAAAGATACTTTGTTTTTCTGAACTGGTGTGGTGTCTTTTTGTGGTGTTTTCACTGTGTTACTGTGAGTGTTGGTAAAAATACTTTACAAATTGCCTTTGGGATAAGCCTGTATGTATGTATGTATGTATAGGCATTTATATAGCGCACTACTTACCCGTAGGGTCCCAAGGCGATTCGACCGCTGCGAAACCCTTCCTGGCTTCCCTGAGAGATGGTCCCTTAATGGGTATCTCCAGGGTGAGACCAGGCATCCCCGGCGGTCTGGTGGGGCCGTTAGTGAAGATGAGGCAAGCTAATGCCCAGAGTTGCCGAGTGTGATCGCTGGTCAGAGTGGGCACCGAGGCGAGAGAATTATCGAGTCCGCTGACCCTGGTCCAGAAACCTGCCGCGCCGGGATTCGAACCCTGGTCCCGGGCCGTCCTCTGCTCTCGGGTCTGCCGCCTATAACCAGTGAGCCACACTACTTCACCTTGGTAGCTTGGCACGAGCCTGTATGCTCGTGCCAAGCTACCAAGGGGGTGAGCAGGGGATATCTAAAGTGTGTATCCCCATTACCCTGACTAGAAGCAAGGGTCCCTATTTGGAAAAACTAGAGATCCCCATTTCTAACACTTGGGGAAGCACATCCCAGAGCGGGCAGTCATGGAAGGGCAAGTGACAGCCGCCGAGGTTCCTATGGACTCCGCCTGCCAGACACCCTCAGCACCTTAGCTTCAGCCAATACCAGCCCCATGCCAGGGAGAGGGTGCCCAGGTAACACTGGCAGTAGGGTGCACAAGTGAGCAGAGCAATTCCTGTGCACTGGTGCATGCAGTCAGTGAAGCGTGCAAGAACAGTGCAGCAGTCTGTGCTAGCCAGTGGATGGCATTGTTGCAAAGTGAATTGTTTGAAGGCAGCCAAGAGGGTGGAAGGCGAAACCTTCTGATAGAAAAAAGTTCAAGCTCGAGCTGCAATGTCAATACCTCCCTCACAGCGACAGGTGGCATTTTAATACTGTGTAATATGTAGGCTAACAGGTCAGCCTTTTTGTACTGGGGACAGATATCTGCAGTGACCCAGTCCCACATCTATCTACTTATGCAGTGAAGTAGAGCAGGTTGTCCTAAAAAAACACAGTTATTAGAGAAAAAAATAAGTTAGCCCAAATGGATCAAATTACAATACAATCTCTCTCTCTCTCTCTATCTCTCTCTCTCTCTCACTCTCTCGTACTCTCTCTCTCTCTCTCTCTTTCTCTCTATCTCTCTCCCTGCATTTGTGAAGCATCTCCCCACCATCATTAAGCTGGTAGTACATTATTCTAAGCAGCAACAAATGCCTCTCGCCATTCTCCGAGATAAGAGATGGTCCAGCTTTTGAGGCTTCCTGAGGAGTAGAAGCTGAATGGGTGAGCTGCCAACTCAAAAAACAGAAGGCACATTTGTTGCACCTGCATCAGGAATCGTTGAACTGAAGAACCCTCAAATTAGCAGTTGCAATATTGTGCTGACATTTCATTTATTAACTGCCCAGTACATCTGCAAAGTAACCTGTTGTGTTATCCGTTGAGGGCTTGAGACAAAAGCAATGTAGTTTTAATACCTTGGTCTTGGCTCAGCTCTGTGGGATAAGCAGTTAATTATATGCAGGGAAAGATTAGAATGAGCTCAAGCTTCATTTAAAAACCAAATTCTGCGGGATTTGCGGATCCAGCGCGACTCTGGCCTAGGGGTCAGGGTGTTTCTACCCTGCCCCTTCTTCTTTTTTGCAATGTTTTTTCTGTGACTCGGTTCAACCAAGTCACAAGATGGCTGCCAACACTTTCTGGTTTGAAGAGCTGACAGCCATTCAGATCTCAGCATGAGATCGGGAGTGGTTTTGGATCCTCTGCGTTTATGTAGATATATATATATATATATATATATATATATATATATATATATATATATAGATATATATATATATATATATATATATATATATATATATATATATATATATATATATATATATAATTCACCAATTCGACTCTTTAATTTCATTTAGCCACATAATACTCAAACACACACCCACACGAGATCTTTAGCTCCACTTGGAGACGAGGCTAAACACGCATACAAGGCAGACCGGCACTATTTTTATGTGCTGGGGAATGGCAATAATGGAGGACTGACGGGCTCTGATCATACAGCAGTTATAGGTCCACAGCATAGTCTCTATCGAATAAGATTAATTCAGAACCACGCAGTTACATCCCAAGCGCGTAGGTGTTTCACCTGTCCCACACAAAAAAGTGTTTGTCTACTTAAACCCAACAGAATGCCCCACTTGCCTCAAATCCGATCATATGCACAAGCAAGTCATTATCCTTAAACTGTCAGTCATGTGTATGCACAATTTTATTATCAAGTTTTATTGTTATTATTTTTCAATTTTACGCGTGTATGTGCAGTTAACATATTCAAAATGAGTCGAATTGTAATGCACTGTAAATAATTTGTCACGGAAAGTGTAAACAGACTGAGCCATGACTAATGAGGAATCTGTAAGTCAAGAACTCTTCTATGTCTGTCACTAGTGTCATGACAACATCACCATGACAACCAAGACCGAGTTGAAACCTGTCAGACAATTAACGTTACATGTAATCCTGTATATATACTGTGAAGTAAAGTTTGTGCAGATGTAGTGAACAAGGCGGGAGCAAGCCGCCAAAACGCGTCTAAGCAGCAACTGAGAGAATACATTTTCTTTGTATTATGATTCACGGAGTCAGCACCTTTCTTAATTGAGAGTTTGGACTGGTTTTCAATATATATATATATATTTTTTTTTTTCCTTTACGATGCTCCCTTTCTCGGACCAGAAATTGAGGCCCACACCCGGGAAAATCTTCATAAGTTTAATACCGCAAACTAAAAACACCCGACAGACGCGTTTCGGCTACACTCCTTCGCCAATGTCGGGGAGGTCAATAATTCATGTCATTTTATAACTTAAACAATAAAGTTCATTGCCGTGAAAAAAGTGAAGCAGTTCCTTAGTGCTGTGAAAAGCAAAGAGGGGTACGTGTGTCAGCTCTCTCTCAGTTTCCACGGGGGCCATCTTACAATGTATATACAAATCATTCATTTTAGTCTGTTTGTACCCCTATGCAATCCTCATTTACACATATTTACACCATGTACAATGAGCTAACTTTTTGGCAACTATGTACATAGATTTGATTGATTGATACAGTTTGATATATTTACAGATTAATTTTCTGTACATATTTACACTGTGTGTGGAGATATTCTGAATATACATTATCATAGGTGTTTTCCAGCATTCTCGCCCTGGATGGGCATATAATCCTAACGAATGTGCTCCATTCTCCTAAATCGTTAGTATTGATTGCTAGGGTTTCTCCTATCTAAACATGGCTCTCTTGTTTAATCTTGAATCTTTCTTTCCCCTTACATAGATAGAACGTTCTTCCTGTGTGCACCCTCCTACTCCCTTATGCAAATATCAGTTTCTTTTTTGTTACAGTTTTAAGCAATTTGTATCCAAAGTTATTCCTCATTTTTTAAACTTGTGGGACTCTTGGACTGCATTTCTATTATGTATTTTGATTCTAATTTCCTCAATTTTTTTATTCTATCCCCACCCTTTCATCCTTTGGGATATGGTCTATACAGAAATTTTTTAGAAGGTTGGGGTTGGATTTGTGGTACTCCTGAAAATGGCATGTCACCAGGTATGTGGCATCGCAATTTTTAATAGCACGCATGTGCTCGAGCACCCTTTTCTTTGCCGGGTGACTCGTGCTCTCTACATAGTTGAGCTTGCAAGGACACGTTAGGCAGTAAACTGCGAACTCTGTGTTGCAGTTCATTAGCTTGTTTATTTTTCTTTTGGTTTTCCTGCCTGGGATGTTAAATTCTTTCACCTTTTGGCCGTTCCCGCAAGCTTTACAGCTCATACAGGGATAGAATCCTGTTACTGTATCTTTCCTCTTTGGATTCTTGGCAAAATGACTTCTTACCAAGTGGTCTCTGAGGGCCGGGCCTCTTCTGTATGTTATATGGGGTGTCTCTGGTAGATGCTTTCCTATGATTATATCTGATTTCAGCACCTTCCAGTTTTTCTGAAATATTTGAACAATTTCTGGTAATTGTGCTGAGTAGTCAGTTATCATTCTCAGCTCATAGCTAGATTTGGTGTCTCGACATTCTCTTTCCCCCATTATCACGTTCTTCCTTTCCAGTTGTTTCTTTTCAGCCCCCTTCAGAGTTCTTTCCTTGTATCCTCTCTCTCTCTTAAACTTTGGAATGACTCTTCCTTGGCCTTTTGAAACTCATTCTCTGTGGTGAGGTTTCGCCTTATTCGGACTAGTTCCCCATATGGAATCCCTCTGATTACACTGTCTGGATTGAAACTGTCTGCATGAAGTATAGTGTTTCCCGCCATTGGTTTGCGGTATAAGACAGTCTGTATGTTTCCTTCCTCAATGTACACTGTTAGATCTAAGTACGCTACTTGTGTTTCACTGATGCATTCCGTGAATCCCAGATTGCAAATCATTGTTGTTTAGGGCCGCCACATAGTTCTCAACATCCATGCGGGATCCCTTCCAAATGATGTAGAGATCGTCTATGTAGTGTGCCCACAACACAATGTTGTCCAGCCATCTTTCGTTTTCCCCCGCCCAGGCCACGTGCTTCTCCCACCAGCCCACAAACAAGTTCGCGTAGCTGGGAGAGAAGCACGTGCCCATCGAGGTCCCCTGTTCCTGGCGGTAAAGCTCCCCTGCGAAAAGAAAATGAGGTGAGTTCCATTAGCATCAAGTTATGCTCATAATACTTGGCATCACATTTTTTTAAAAGAACTCAATTGCTTCAAGCCCCTTATCATGTTGTATGCTTGTATACAAGATTGTGACATCCAGCATCAAAAGCAACATATCAGTCTCCCATTCAATCCCAGATATAATCCGCAGGAAGTCCTTAGTGTCTTTCATATTAGAACTCAAATCTCAGACCAGTGGGTTCAGGAAACAATCAATATAAGTGGATGTATTTTCAAGTAGACTGTTCAGTGAGGAAACTATGGGTCTCCCTGGTGGATTTTTGCTACACGTATGCACTTTTGGTAAGTGATAGAAAGTTGGAATCTCTGGTGTTTCGCAGCGAATATATTTGTAGTCCAAATCCTTTAGTATTCCTTTGTCATGCCATTTGTCTATCATCTCGTGGAAATCCATTATACTTTTCTCTTACACTGGTCTCGTGATAGTCCTGTAACATTCTTTGTTTGTCAGTTGTCTCCATGCTTCTTTTTGAAATTGGTTTCTGTGCATAAGGACAATGTTTCCTCCCTTATCTGAGGATTTTATGATCAGGTCATCATCATTCTTCAACCACATTATGGCTCTCCACTCTTGTTTTTTGTAATATTCTCTTTACTAAGATCTGGACCCCTAGCTTGTAATTTCTTTAGGTCGATTATCAGCTCATGAAAGGTGTCTATGGTATCGTAAGCAGTTTGAGGAATACATTTCGATTTCAGTTTGATGTTGCTTGCGGCACCAACTTGTGTTATCCCTGCATCTTCCAGTGTTCTTACTATATCCGCTTGGCTTAGCATGGTACTTTCATATTCCAGTTCCCTTAATATCTGGACTGTTTCCATGTCTATGCCTGTGGTACTCCCATCCTCTTGTGTGTGTACACCTTCCATCCTACCTTGTGGATTTCCAGGGTGCAAGAGATGCAGTTTTATCAATTTCAACTTCCGAATTTATTTGTAGAGTTCAATACGTACATTGGCATAATCAAATTGTGAAGTTGGGCAGAATGAAAGTCCTAACTCTGGTACTCTTGTTTCTTCAGCTGTCAGTTCCCTTTTGGTTAGGTTCACAATTGTTTTTCTGTCCATTACTTCCTCTTGCCCCCCGTTTGCTCCTTGTTACCATGTACTCTGTTGTTGTGGTTTTTCCCTTTCCTGCCCCTTCTTGTTTTTTGTTTCCTTTTCTTCTTGGTGGTGGGTGTGTTCTTGCCACCGGTCTCTGCTTTGCTTGTCTTAGCAGTTGGTATTCCTGAAAAAAAGTAGGAATCACTTCTCTTTCTCTATGTGCGGTCTGTTATCTTCTGAGACCTTTGACTCAGAAGTTTCTCTGGAAGATGCTTCCTGGGATTTTTGTTGTAACAATAATTTTCTTGGGCCCTCAAACTTTTTTGCAAAAATTAGTATCTTTCCTGATTCATAATCCTCCTCGTCACGGAGGTACTTTGTTTGTTTTCGAAGCTTGATGATACTCTCGTAATCAGTAAGGCGCTTTTTCATCCGATCCTGTAGCTCTTCTTTCAGCTTATTATCATTCTCCAATGCGATCTCTGCTTCAATATTTTAAATTTCCTCTAGAAGTTTCTGTCCATCACTCCATGCATATTTGACTACTATTTTTACCATTCCACTTGTGCTTTCATGCGTGTATTCTGCCCACTCCTGTAGAAGTTGAGGGTCGGGGTTCTCATATGCGGGGGTTGTGTAAATCCTTAATCCCCTTGGAACCCGTTTGGCATCCAAGTATTGCTGTAGAGAGGTGGCTTCCCACCACTTTTGTGTATCTTTCTTGTAAGTTTTCTCTAATTTCGCATATAGGGTTCTCAGGTTATTTGTCTTCATTTGTGCCTCCACTTTGTGCCTCGTTGCTTGCTTTTCTCTGTCCTTTCATGACGAGATTGTCTGCTACCTCCTCCCTTTCACGGTCGGAAAACATGCCTCAGTACCCCTCTATGTCTTCCTATTTTGCGGTTTTCAATTTCTTTGGCAATTCGCCCCCCAACGTGCCTGTCACTCCTGCTTTTACACAAACATTTCAAATAATAGAAACAGCTGCTCCGCTTACAGGAAAAGGTTTCCGCCAAACACCAAGCATCCTCCGACCCATGGCGCCCGGTTTCTTCCTCCTCACGGTTTTGCGTCGCCCGTTGTTCTTTCCGACTTGTCTCCTCCTGCTGGAGTCTGTATATTTTCACAGCGTGGGTTTCGTGACGGAGCCAGCAACACACTCGCTAATTTTCCCATTTGTCCACCAGATGCTTCTCTCACGGCATGGGTGATGGAGCCTCCATGTTGGTGAGACGCGAACAATTTTCCTTTACGATGCTACCTTTCTCAGAACAGAAATTGAGGCGCACACCGGGGGAAATCTTATATATAACTTAAACAATAAAGTTCATCGCCGTGAAAAAAGTGAAGCAGTTCCATAGTGCTGTGAAAAGCAAAGAGGGGTAAGTGTGTCACCTCTCTCTCAGTTATATATATAAACAACTGGAAAATTCTTTAAATAACTCCACAACTACTAAACAGATTTACACTATTTAACAAAAAAGGTGCTTTCTGGACAAACAGCTGCCTCTCTGCCAAATTTGGTGTAATTCCGTTCAGCAGTTCAGGATGTAACTGTGTCTAAAGTTACTGTCAAGGGGGGCATGGCCAAGATGGCGGCGTGAGAAGACGCTCGGACCCGAGCTCCTGCCGACGGCCTATAATAGCACCGGCCTGGGGGTCGACATAGCAGCGGTCGGCACTCCAAAAGAGAGTCGAGTGTCGCAAGGGCAGCTGGCCTCCGTGTGGAGACCGAAGAGACTGCGGAAAGAGCTTCTAGAGGCGACTGGCGGTCCGGGGGCATGCGAGGCCTGTGAGGTAGAGGACAGGAGGACGCGGCTGGTCAGTGTGCACTGCCTAGCTGGAGCGGGAGCCCTGTCGGGATAACCACGGGAGAAGTTACTGCCAGTCTGGGGTACGGCGGCTGAGCTTTGTGACAGTCTCTTGCAGCGGCAGCGGAGGTGTGGCGAGAGATTGCGGAGGAGTCGCCATCTTGGACGCGCAGAACTGGAAGCGAGATTCCCGGAGTGCCCGGGAGGCCGCCGAGGCAACGTGGCAACTCCGCAGACAACCGGGGAAGCTGTCGAAGCGGCCCAGACACACGTCAGCGGGCGAGCCGACTGCTTCCCAGGGTTTGGCCGGTAGAGCGAGTGGACGGCGATACCGGAGAGGGGGGCAAGACCCACCATTTGGCAGCGGTTCGGAGGGACTCCTGGCGACCTAGCAAGAGGCGGCGGAGAGGGTCCCGGTACAGGAGCAGTGGGAGTGAGCCTAACAGGCCGAAGCACTGGTGCCCGAGGTGAGGAGCGAGTGGAGATACAGCGAGACCCGCACTGCGGACCTCCGGCGAGGTTGAGGTGAAGGGAGGCCCCGGGGACCCGGGAGTGCCATGAAGTACACATAGCGGAGGAGACCGGGAAAATTGCTGGACACCACTGAGGAAGGGCGTGTACGAGACAAGCGGAGCCCCTGCTCTCACGGGGACAATAGAGGACTGCACGGGGGGCTGAGCAGTGACGGGAGCGACACAGAGGTAGCCGAGGCAGCCTGCAGCCTCCCGGAGGGAGATAGGCACCTGCAGAGCAGAGCCACGCGGGCGGACGATGGCGAAGAGAGGGAGCCTCTGAATTACGCACAGCTGACATTGGCGTGGGAGCAATACCAGGTGCCGGGGAGGACATCTCTACCCGGAGGTTGAAGACTCCATCGCCCCTGATGGGCAGTGGCTTGTGGGAGACGCGGAGAAGGAGCAGCAGTGCTGCCATTTTGTGACAGGACCACAGCTCAGACGGTCAAGGTCAGTGAAGGGGATCTGGCGCGAGAGCCGGTAGGTGGTTTTGCAGGCAGCCAGGTCAACGCTGCTGGGACCTTGGTGAAGGAAGAGCTGCAGGCCACCTACGCGGAGAATGGATTTGGGTGAGGTGGTAGTCCGGGCCCCCCACTGACAGACTGTTACGGACAGGTCTGGTGAGTGGTCTCGGGGAAAGGCAGGACTGACTTGGTACGGCCCAAGAGGCGATTGGGTTGCCTGACAGGACACAACACACCGATTTTTCATCATTGAACAACACGCAGACATTAATTGAGTGTTGCTACCCAGTGCCTGGTTTAAGTATCAGGAAAAGGGATCCCAATAAGTGGTCTATGTATCATGTCTGGCACGCGGGTACGCAAGGAAAAAAACAGTTAAGGACCTTTTATGCGAAGGCCCAGGTGACCCAGTCGCCCAAAGATATGGCTGTGGCTGCCACACGTCCATCCACGGGCTCGGCGGACGGCTCAGAGCCCATCACGAAAGCCTTCATAGAATCGCTATTCACAGCGCTGAGAGACGACATTCACACCTTTAAAAAAGAATTTACAGATGAGCTTAAGGAGGTTCGCAGAGATGCTGATGGGATAGGGGAACGCGTAATGACACTGGAGACGAAGACTGATAGACACAACGCCGACATCGAGGCCCTCCAGCAAGAGATACTGAGGCTTCACGACCAGCAGGTGGACCTGCAATCGCATGTGGAAGACTTAGAGAACAGATCTCGGTGCCATAACGTACGGATACGAGGAGTGAAAGTGGCAGACGACACCAAAGACTTATTTGGCTTCACCAGGGAACGTTTTAACCACATCTTGGGTCGTTCACTAGAGTCAGATCTTCAACTTTATAGGGTACACAGAGTGGGGCCCCCGAGGAATGCGTCAGCCCCTCCGCTGGACATCCTGGTATGTGTGCAGGATTACCGCACAAAAGAAGACATTCTACAGAAAGCTCGGCAATTGCACCGCATAACCTTCAAGAATCACGCACCAGTCTTGTTCCAAGATCTGTCCGCACTTACTTTGCAGAGGAGACGGTCCTTTAAGCCTGTCACAGCACATCTCCGACAGCACCAAATTCCCTACAGCTGGGGCCACCCCTTTCGCATAATGTTTAAACTCGATAACATGCTGTATCAGATCCGCTCATTGAGAGAAGCCTGCCGCCTGCTAGGAATAGACCCACCCAAGGAGGAAGATGGTTCGCCGGTCCGCTCTGGGGGGGCTGCGGCCCCGGGCTCCCAGTGGCGCCAACAGGGCAGGAGACGCCATATCGGGAAGCCCCCAGCAACTGCAATCAAGGACGGTCAGCGTGCCGCGGTTGAATCGGTCGCTTCAGATCGGTCCTCAACTCATCCCTGATGACACTAATGGCTTCGTCATCTGCAGTTGCAGGCTGTTCATTTCTTGTGCCGGTCCGTCGGCGGGAGGGAGGAGGGTTCCGAACTGACTGTAACTGACTGTAACACCCCGAGAGAACACATTTCTGATCGCTCTGGAGGGTGATGGACTTTGGACCTTAGAATTTTGGGGGTTTTGGGGGGAGAGGGAAGGGGGGAGGGGGGAGTTTTTGGGGGAGTTGGGGAAGGGGGAGAGAAGGGTGTCCAGTGCTCCGTATTTGACTTCAGCTCCCAGATTCTTCACTCAGGCAGGGCTGTGGGTCCCCTTCTCGTCATGCAAACACTCACACTTATGACACGCCTCGCCGAGCCTCGGACACTAGCATAACCAAATCCTTCGCAGGCTATGCCTCCCACCACCCTTAAGATCTTGACCCTCAATGTGAGGGGACTTAACAATCCTGTTAAACGGCGAGCGATTTTATCCTGTCTAGAAAACGCGCAAGCGGCCATATGCTTATTACAGGAGACTCATTTATTGGCGCGGGACTGCCATCTGCTGCGCTCTGGTAAATTTCCAGCGCAGTTCTTCTCTTCTAGCCCCACCAAGACAGCTGGAGTAGCGATTCTAGTGGCACAACACTTAAAGGGGGAGGTCTTGCATAAAAGCGCAGAACTTAGAGGGAGGCTGCTTGCATACCGCTTTGCCTTGGGAGGCCTCAGTTTTACTGTTGGGTCCCTTTACACCCCAAATGAGGGCCAACAACAACATTTCCTGCACTCAGCCATCACAGAATCCACAGCCAGGCCAGACAGACACATTATCCTAGGGGGCGATCTAAACCTAGTCTTTGATAATATCCTAGATAGGTCAGGCCAACGCACTCACCAGGCAGGGGCGCTCTCAACTAGCAGCATAGATCGACTGAGGAACCTAGATCTCCACGATCTCTGGGGCAGAAGCCACCCTCAAGATAAAGAATACTCCTACTATTCTAATGCACACAAAACATACGCCAGACTAGATCACCTCTTAGCCTCAGGCCCGGTGTGCAGATTAACGCCCTCAACAGAGATAGGAGTTATCTCACTCTCAGACCATGCACCAGTCACTACCACGCTCACCCTGCCACCTACATCATACCCCCCTAGAGTATGGCGCCTTAGAGACACGTTATTGCATAGAGGGGACGTGGTGAAACACATTCAAGACGCAATCAAAGACTACCTTTCCCACAATGCCAATTCCGATACAACCCTTGCGACGCAATGGGCAACTCTAAAAGCGGTCCTCCATGGGGAATTTATAGCCCTCTCATCCGCCGAAAACAGGGACAGACAGCGTAAACGCGATTAACTCACGCATCGCGTCCATGAACTGGAGCAAATGCACCAGAGAACAGTGGCCCCAAGAATGTGGAAGCAACTCAAGGCCATGTGACACCAGTTATCAGCCTTAGACATGGACCGAGCGGAATTTGCGGCACTGAGGCTGTGGCATGCCTATTATACTGGAGGCAACAGATGTGGCCGCCTGTTGGCTAACAGTAACACGCCAACAGCAAAAGGTCAAAGAGATTGCCTGATCCGACGGGACCTGTGTCACGGAGGATGCCGAGATTGCGGGGGCCTTCCGCGATTTTTATGCCACCCTCTATGTGGGCAGCCTGCCGAACGGCCCAGAGGCTACTGCTTTTCTAGATTCGGTTACGCTTCCCTCTTTATCTGCGCCTCAAACTGAATTTCTTGAGAGAGACATTCGCTTAGAAGAGGTAATTGGCGCTATCTCTAGGCACCGGGGCCGGATGGCTTTCCAGCCATCTTTTATAAGAAAAATTTGCGCTACACTCGCCCCAATCTTCACCCGCCTATTCAACACGTTTGCCGAACCCGGAGCGATACCGCCTGACCTCCTACGAGCTTCAATAACGGTCATTCCCAAACCCGGGAAAGACAGGACTAGATGCGGGGCCTACCGGCCAATATCGTTGTTAAACGTGTATCTCAAACTGTATGCGGGGATCCTAGCAGCCCGACTAGCCACCCACTTACCCGGCCTCATAGACCCGGACCAGGCAGGCTTTATCCCCGAACGCCAGACGGTAGATAATACCAAACGCATAGTCCACCTGATAGAAAAAGCTACCCGAGTGCAGAAAGAGAGAATGATGCTGGCAGTAGACGCCAAAAAGGCCTTTGACCGACTGCATTGGCCCTATCTGGAACTGGTTATGGCAAAGGTGGGGATTAGAGAGAAATTCTGCAACCTCATTTTTAACTGTTACAAATCCTCCACTGCAGTAGTCCGGGTGAATTGATATAGTTTGGCCAGTTTTACTATTGAGAGAGGCACGAGGCAAGGGTGCCCACTCTCACCCCTCTTATTCGCCCTGTATATGGAGCCACTCGCCCAGAGAATACCCCAAAATCAGGCAGCTACAGGGAGAAAGTTTGGCGACTTCACGCATATCATCAGTCTCTATGCAGACGACATACTGATCTCTTTAGAAAACCCACAAACAGCCCCACCAGCCTGTATAGCGGAGCTGGACGCCTTCGCCGAAGTGGCCAGGTTCAAAATGAACACAGACAAGTCGATTACCTTAGACTTATCGTTGTCCTCCCCCACAAGAGTTTATTTACAAGGCCTCTTTCCCATTCAATTGGCATGGGACACGGTTCCGTATCTGGGGATCCAACTGGCCCCCTCACTTACCACCATGGCTGTGGCTAACTACACGACACTCCGTGGGAAGATCCGGGAGGAGATAGGCCGGTGGAGACATTTCCCGCTCTCCTGGTTGGGCAGGATTGCAGCAGTCAAGATGACCATCTTACCCCAAATTCTCTATCTTTTCCGGGCTCTACCGTTGGGACCACCCGCCGGATGGATCCGGCAAACACAAGCTGAACTCGCCCAATTTATCTGTCAGGGCCGAAAATCTAGAATGCGGAGGGCATTGGTCACGCTAGCCCCGGAATTGGGGGGCCTGGGGATACCTGACTTGCACAAATACTACCAGGCGGCGCAATTGCGCTACCTGGTAGAATGGAGTAAATGGGAGTCAGAGAAACACTGGCTCTTCCAGGACCAGGCTGTGGCTGGCCGCCCACTAAAGGAAATCCCCTTTCTCTGGAAGGCCCACAGGCCTGCTAACCTTTACACCTCGTACATCACATGGGTTCCCTTAGAAGTGTGGGATGCCACCAGTATTACCCATGACCTTACTACTTTACCATCCCCGATTACCTCGCTGGTGGATAACCCAGACTTCACCCCGGGCACTGGGGGATTGACTTTCACACATTGGAGATCTGCGGGTTGCCCCTTCTTATACCACATCTATGACCCAGAGGGGGTGATCCCCTTCCTACATTTTAAACAAGAGTATGGCTTCCCGGAGATGGAACGAATGCAATACTTTCAAGTCAGACACTGGGCACTCCAACCACAGGTGAGGATGAGTGCAGATAGACGGTTCCTACCGTATAAAAGATGGCTCCTATCCCGCACCTCAGACGCTAAACTCATATCTGACCTTTATAAGATGCTGCAGACAACACAGACGCATATTTATAACCCAGGCAGGGAACGATGGGAAAAAGAACTGGGCAGGGTCCTTAGTCATAAAGAATGGGAGAGGATATCCTATAGAGCACATCACTCCACATATCACATTGGGCTCACAGAGACACTCACGAAAATAACAACATATTGGTACTACACCCCAGAACGGTTGCACGAGATGGATCATAGTAATGAGAGATTCTGTTGGCGTGGCTGTGGCCAAGTTGGCAACCTGGTGCACCTGTTGTGGGATTGTGATCATCTCCAATCTTACTGGACACAGGTGCTTGACGACGTGGACAAACACTTTCAAACAGAGCTTCCACGCTTTCCAGCGTATGTCTTATTAAGGCTTCCTACCCACTAACATACCCCTTACGCTCCCGCAGAGGACGTCAAATAGCCATTGCACTGGGTTCCGCGGTTCAAAACATCCTCGCACACTGGCGCACCACCACTACTCCCTCCATTACTGGCTGGCTGCACAGGTTGTGGCATGTATTGGGTATGGATAAATTATCGCTCACCATGGCTGGGGGGAGGAGATAAATATGAGGAGCTCTGGCAACCATTGTTGTTCTTGAGGTGAGGGCCACGCAGACTCTCTTCTATGTTTGTATATTACGTGACTTTTCTCCTTGGCAATAGTAAACATGGATAAATTGTAATGTGTAATCACATGCAAGATTTGTGTAGGTATATGACATAATATTAGTTAAGCACAAATACAGTCAGTAGACGGTTAATCCCAACGCAAGGATTGAAGTGATCAAGGTATAGATATTGTATTTCATGTAGTTGCATTTATATAGTGCTTACTACCCATGATGAGGCACTGAAGTGCTCTTTCAGCGAATAGCACACCACTCCAAAACCCATAAAGGATTAGTGATGAATTAGTATAGTGAAATATGAAAGTAATTTGAGTGGTGGATATGTCAGTCAGTTATTTGGATTGAGAAAGATAGAGGAGGATAGAAGAGGGAAAGAGGCTTGCATTTATATAGTGCTTGCTACCCCTGATGAGTGGTTGAAGCGCTTTTTCGGCGAGTAGCACACTCCTCCGGTACCCTTAATGGATTAGTGGTGAATTAGTATAGTGAAATATGAATTTAATCTGAGTGCTGGACATGTTAGTCTCGCTTGCGAAGAGCAAACGGTAGGTGGAGGGGAAAGAGCCAGAGGGAAGGATTTAGAAAGGCTTGTTTTGGGGGATCAAAATAGTAAAAGAGGTATGAGATGATGCAAGGAGGGGGTGGAGTAGAGAAGACTCTAGAAAGGGTTATTTGGGGGATCATAGTAGTGGTAAGGGGTTTGGGATGAATGAGAGTGGAGGTAGAGGATATATTGATAGAGGTATAGGGTGAGAAATAGGGTAGTGCATTGGAAAGAGTAGTAGAAAGCAGTTTAAAATGAGTCAGAGAGTTGAGGTAAAGGATATATTGAGAGCGGTATAGGGTGAGAAATAGGGTAGTGCATTGGATATGCTGAATTAGAAGAAAAGTAATAAATATATAGATCCATAAGTACATGGAAGGTATATAGATGCATAAAGGAAGGTGGTATATGCATATTAAAGATGAATTAAATAAAATCTGGCTTTCAAGTGTTATACTTTAATTTTTTTTTTCTTATTTAATAGTGAAGCAATTGTAGATAAATAGTGATGATAAAAGATTTACTTATTTATGCAGTCTCTTATATACATGTTAAAAACATAGAATAATGTAACTATCAATAAAATGTACATTTGTTAAGCAGAACTAATGAATATCTATAGTTTTTAAAACCATAATTATTCTACACATTTATACAAAGCAATATACATATATAGGCTAGGCACATATCTATAATATAAATGATATATAGAGGTATATGCTGTATATTTCTGTTTTCTTACGGTGGTTATGTGGGAGTCAGAGAAACACTGGCTCTTCCAGGACCAGGCTGTGGCTGGCTGCCCACTACAGGAAATCCCCTTTCGTCGGAAGGCCCACAGGCCTGCTAACCTCTACGCCTCGTACATCACACTGGTTCCCTTAGAAGTGTGGGATGCCACCAGTATTACCCATGACTTTACAACTTTCCCATCCCCGCTTACCCCCCTGGTGGATAACGCAGACTTCACCCCGGGCACAGGAGGATTGACTTTCACACATTGGAGATCTGCGGGTTGCCGCTTGTTATACCACATCTATGACCCAGAGGGGGTGATTCCCTTCCCACATTTTAAACAAGAGTATGGCTTCCTGGAGACAAACGGATGAGATACCTTCAAGTCAGACACTGGGCACTCCAACCACAGGTGAGGACGAGCGCAGATAGACGGTTCCTACTGTATGAACTATGGCTCCTATCCCGCACCTCAGACACTAAACTCATATCTGACCTTTATAAGATGCTGCAGACAACACAGACGCATATTTATAACACAGGCAGGGAATGATGGGCAGGGCCTGAAAGAACTGGGCAGGGTCCTTAGTCATAAAGAATGGGAGAGGATATCCTATAGAGCACGATACTCCACATATCACATTGGGCTCACAGAGACACTCACGAAAATAACAACATATTGGTACTACACCCCAGAACGGTTGCACGAGATGGATCATAGTAAAGAGAGATTCTGTTGGCGGGGCTGTGGCCAAGTTGGCAACCTGTTGCACCTGTTGTGGGATTGTGACCATCTCCAATCTTACTGGACACAGGTGCTTGAAGACGTGGACAAACACTTTCAAACAGAGCTTCCACGCTTTCCAGTGTATGTCTTATTAGGGCTTCCTAACCCACTAACATACCCCTTACGCTCCCGCAGAGGACGTCAAATAGCCATTGCACTGGGTTCCATGGTGCAAAACATCCTCGCACACTGGCGCACCACCACTACTCCCTCCATCACTGGCTGGCTGCACAGGTTGTGGCATGTATTGGGTATGGACAAAATATCGCTCACCATGGCTGGGTGGAGGAGGTAAATATGAGGAGCTCTGGCAACCATTTCGATCACTCTTGATCACAGAATTCAGAGAAATCACTTGTCCTAGGTACCTTCGACTGTTGAGGCTCACAAAGCCAAAGGAGGCCGACCCCTAAGGCAGATATAGATGGGGAGACATCGTGAAAGGGAGCGGTGGGAAGTTGGGGGTGGTAATGAGCACTGGACGGGAGAGAAAGGGGGGGAAGGATGGGGGGCGGGGAGGGAGGTTCTTAATTTTGTTGTTACACTTTATCTCTGCATTTTAATGGCTGGTTTTCATCAGGCTGTATTTTGTATGTTGCAACATGCCTACACTGAGCCCTATTTGTTTTTATGTCACTTATTAACAGCACATGACCAGAATGGGCATGTTGTGAGTTTTTCCTTTCTTTGCACTGACTTCAATAAAAAGAGTTAAACCATAAAGTTACTGTCAAAATTAACATGGGGGAAACATGTTTCAGGACCCCCCTTTTTCTCAGCCCCGCTTTACGTATAACCCCAAAAGTTTCAAGACAGCAGTTGCAGTGAGTGGCAAACTAGTTCCGAACGTTTTTTGTGGATTCGTCAAACGACGCCAAAGTTATTGGCAAATGAAAAAACGTTCTTCCTATGAAAACTACATTCTAACTATAACTACCTACTGGCGATCACCAGTAGGTAATGATATACATGTTACCTACTGGCGGTTGCCAGTAGGTAGTTATAGTTAGGACCTGCTAAGGAAAGTATGAAATGGGAGGAAATCTCACCACCAGAGACATCAATAAGGAGTGTTGCAAAACTATCCGTAGTTGAAGAGCAGTAAAAGCCTAAGTTTCACAAGGACACAAAGTAGGTGAGAATTCACCAGAAAGCAGAACATAAGATCTGAAAGTTTTAGTCAAATGGGAAAACATGTTTAACAAACCTTTAAGAGTTTACGATCACAGCGCACATGCACATATTTAATTCTCATTATCAATTAAGACATGACTTGGAAAATAATGGTCAAAGGTAACTTTAGTCAAGAGTATACAGAGTCAGATAAGAAGTCCTGAGAACAGAGCAATAAACACGTACACACTCGAGGATTAATGCACCATCAAAGCTTTTCTAGGATTACTATATAGGAAACCGAGAGGAGGGGACACAAGTTTAAGGACACAGGTGAATAAGAATATTATTAACTCATATTTTTCCTGACTTTTGTGACTATATACAGGGCTGCTGTGAGCAGTCATTTGAGATCAGATTTTCAGCTCTACCAAAGTGACTGGTCTCTCGGCCGTTGAGATTAAACCTACTTTTGCCTTGCAAAGGATGTCTTGTCTCTCTTTATTCCAGTTTTCTCCCAGTATTTGGTGAACAAGCCAGAAGTCTGTTTGTCCTCTACCGACTACTGCCAACAGATTACCACCTACCCCCACTGCGTAGACTATTGGATATTTATGACAAGGTAAGAAGACACTGTGTTATCTAAAGTTCTGCCTATTCACAGGGGCTGGTAAGACCTGGAATTGTCGTTCTTGAGGTGAGGGCCACGCGGACTCTCTTCTATGTTTGTATATTACATGACTTTTCTCCTTGGCAATAGTAAACGTGGATAAATTGTAATGTGTAATCCCATGCAAGATTTGGGAAGGTATATGACAAAATATTAGTTAAGCACAAATACAGTCAGTAGACGGTTAATCCCAATGCAAAGATTGAAGTGATCAAGTCAGTATAGATATTGTATTGTATGTAGTTGCATTTATATAGTGCTTACTACCCCTGATGAGGCACTGAAGTGCTCTTTCGGCAAATAGCACACCACTCCAAAACCCATAAAGGATTAGGGATGAATTCGTATAGTGAAATATGAAAGTAATTTGAGTGGTGGATATGTCAGTCAGTTATTTGGATTGAGAAAGATAGCGGAGGATAGAAGAGGGAAAAAGGCTTGCATTTATATAGTGCTTGCTACCCCTGATGAGTTGTTGAAGTGCTTTTTCGGCGAGTAGCACACTCCTCCAGAACCCATAAAGGATTAGTGGTGAATTAGTATAGTGAAATATGAAATTAATCTGAGTGGTGGACATGTTGGTCTCGCTTGGGAAGAGCAAACGATAGGTGGAGGGGAAAGAGCCAGAGGGAAGGATTTAGAAAGGCTTGTTTTGGGGGATCAAAATAGTAAAAGAGGTATGAGATGATGCAAGGAGGGGGTGGAGTAGAGAGGACTCTAGAAAGGGTTATTTGGGGGATCATAGTAGTGGTAAGGGGTTTGGGATGAATGAGAGTGGAGGTAGAGGATATATTGAGAGTGGTATAGGGTGAGAAATAGGATAGTGCATTGGATATGCTGAATTAGAAGAAAAGTAATAAATATATAGATCCATAAGTACATGGAAGGTATATATATGCATAAAGGAAGGTGGTATATGTATATTCAAGATGAATTAAATAAAATCTGGCTTTCAAGTGTTATACTTTAAAAAAAGAAATCTTATTCAATAGTGAAGCAATTGTAGATAAATAGTGATGATAAAAGATTTACTTATTTATGCAGTCTCCTATATACATGTTAAAAACAGAATAATGTAACTATCAATAAAAGGTACATTTGTTAAGCAGAACTAATGAATATCCATACTTTTTAAAACCATTAATATTCTACACGGTGGTTATGTGGGGAAGAGCCAATTCTTGAATAGTTTTCTAAAGATAAGGTGGTTATCCGTGGATCTTATGTTGGGGTTATAGAGTTCCATAGTTTGGCTACTTAAACAGAGAAGGATGTGCCACCCATGTTTTCTTTGTTGTACGTTGGGATTTTGAGGCGAGGTACCACTCCTGAGTGGAGGTTCCTTTGTTCAATGTGTTTGGTGATTGTCTTCCTGATGAAGAGTGGTCCTGTTCCATATATCGCTTTGTGAGAGATACAAAACAGCTTAAACATGGAGCTACTGGCAAACGGTAACCAATGCAGGGCTTTCAAGGCAGGGGAGATGTGTTCTTGTGATATTATAAGTAAAAGTAGTCTAGCAGCCAAGTTCTGAATCCGTTGTAGTCGTTTCATGGTCATTGAAAGAGATTCATGGTAGAGGCTATTGGCGTAATCGAGTTTGGAAAGAACAAGGGAGATGGTAGCCTGGACCTGTGTGAAAATCCCAAAAGAGGGAAGATTTGTTGCAAAGTTTTTATATTAACAAAGCTTGATCTTGCTAGTTTGTTCACTTGGACATTCATCGATGGCTTGGAGTCCATGGTCATTCTGAGGTTTCTTATTTCCTTTGATACTTTAGGCAGTGTTCCCAGATCATCAGGCCATGCGGCGAGTGGGTCATAATGTTTCAAATTGCAGCACTGGAGTATTTCTGTTTTGGAAGCATTCAAATTGAGATGGCTATATGTCATCCATTGATCCATGGCTCTGAGATAACTGAAAATTGGAGAGTTTCCAATGTCTTTGGTGCATTCCAGTTGAAGGAGTATTTGTGTGTCATCTGCATAGTTATAGCACATGAGGTGAAATTGATTGATCATTGCTGGTAATTACTTCATGTAGATGTTGAAAAGCATGGGGGAGATGATAGAGCCTTGAGGGACCCCTGCTTTTGTGAAGTACGGTTTGGACGAGAAAGGGGGGTATGGATGACATTAGTTCTCTTGCAGAGGTAGGATGTGATCCAATCTAGAGCAGTCCACTCTATGCCGGCTTCGTAGAGTCTTGGTATCAGAGTGTCACGGTCAACCTTATCAAAGGCAGCTGAGAGGTCCAGGAGAAGTAGCGCAGCAACCCCGTTGCGGTCAACTGTGTTCTCAGGTCATCCCAGATTGGAAGGAGGGCAAACTCTCTGCCTCTTCCTGTAAAGAATCCAGTTTGGAAGTCTGAAAGTATGGTATGATCTTCAATGAATTGTGACACCTGGGTGAATGCTGCTCTTTCTATCAGTTTGCCCAGGAAAGGTCCATTTGTAATCGGTCTGTAGTTGTCAGGGTTCAGCGGGTCCAAGTTTGTTTTCTTCAGTAATGTGTGAATGTAGGACTTTTTGAGTTCTTCACGAAATATTCCATTAGTTAAGGAATTGTTGATGATTCTTTTTACTGGAGGGGCAGCAGATGTTGTGTGTTCCAACATTTTGACACAAGGGACAGCTGAATGGCTGATGTCGTTAACTTTATCCCTGAGGAAGAACATAACACTTGAATCAACAGATGATGGACATTACATCTGGAAGTCATTCTTTGACCTATGAGGTCCATGGAATGAAGTAATCCCCTCATGCGTATGGAGGGAAGTGACCAAAAACTACAGACATAGTGTGTTGTTTAGGGCAAGGGATTGTAACAGATTTAGAAATAGAAAAGCACTTATATCTAAGGGGAAAAACATGTTGGTGATAAATATATGTATATACATGTAAACAGAAACATGACAGTAGTGTAATGGTATTTTATGAACAAACTGACAGATTCCTTATCCTGAGGGATCATGTAAATCTTCAAGAAGGTATGTTTTAAATAGGCCAAACATTGAGTGAACTGATAAACAGCCACACTACAAAGGTTACCAGAAACACAGAGACTATGGAGACTTCCCTAGAATGCATGCAAAACATCTTTCCTGGCGATCAGAAAAGGTTACAGAAACACTGTAAAAATGGTTTAAGGCTACCCAGAAAAACAATAACCCCTGGCCACAGAAAGGGACATTGTTGATAAGATATTATAACATACTGCCACAAACCTCAAAAGCACATATATAGGAATTAAGTTGCATAGAGGTCTCCTTAGACTTGTAGCAACTCTTTTGTGAAAAGTCCAAAGACTCTTCAAATGCCGGCACATCTTATACCCCGTCTGCTCTCCCACCTCCATATGACTATAGAAGTAACTATCTCAAAGTACCCTCCATTTATCTACTACTCTAGTTACAGGAAGCCACAGTGAGATTTGAGAATCCCGAGGTTGAGACCCCTCCACCATCTCTGAAGGGACCCCCTAGAGTTGCCCTACAGATAAGAAAGCCGAAACACACGAGTACTCCCAAACGACAAACAACGGTGGGTAACACAGTTTTCAGGAAAATTGGAAGGCATAGTTTATACCACATTTAGATCAGGTCTCTCCCCAGGAGGATAGAGACGAAGGACAGAGTCCAGGGGACAATGAGGACCATTCAGTCATTTCATCAGCAACGTCATACCAGTTACAAAAAGAGACATAACAGGGAGGGTAATCAAGGAGCCCGTGTCTATCCCACAATGGAGAGATGCAGAAAATGCAAGGTGGAATGATTATGTAGATAGAGCTGTTAGTATGGCCCGATTGCCAGTACATCAAGAAAAAGATGAGGACTCTAAACAGACTGAGGATAATTTGCCACCTTGGCAGAGGGAGAAGGAAAGCGTTATAGTTCCACCAGGGAGCATTCAGGAATGGTTGTTGGGAAGTTGGGAAGGCAGGTCCAGCTAACAATGGAGCTCCTTTCCGACAGCAGGGGCAGCATTCTTGGATACCTGACAGTGAGTTGATATTACAAATAGAGGCCTTAGAAATAGCATGGACATATGGTGCTTTGACAGCCTGCGATAATAACTGCACCCTATGGGCATGCAGTATATTCATTGAGCCAGGTAAAACGGTCAAGGAAATACTGGATGACCAACTGTTTGATGATGACCCATACAACACGATCATAGTATGGACACCCACAAGTGGTAGAGCTTTCTCTTCTGTCAGGGATGCTGATCTTTCCCAAGTACCAGATACTCTGTGGGCCAAGGATTCCCATGATGTAGGCCTTATCTGCACCGTCATCCCATTCAGAATAACATTAAAGGAGTGTGCTATCCTACCTAGGGTAAGGCAGTACCTTCTCTCCAAACAAGCATTTGCAATGCAATAGGTCTCGCAGTTACGCAAGTTTGACCTACTGGCATTCTAAATGGCTATGACTTTTATTTTGTTTTTTTTAAATAAATAAAAGGCATTGTCATCTACAATGGCAGTAGCTTAAACTCGCGTAAATGCGAGACCTATTGCATTGCAAATGCTTGTCTAGGTTGACCCCGCTAGGTTGAAGTCTGCTATCGGAAGACCAAGGAGGCGCATGTACAAAATATCTCTACACAATCAGTAATTGATGGCTTTCGAGAGGTATGGCTGGGGTCTCACCACCAGGTAGGAGATGTTCAGATGAACTAGAATATCTGAAGACTTTTGGAAAGCAAGGTCTTGCTGAAATTAGGGTGTGAGCAGCCACCTATTAATTGCCTTCCTCCAGGTCTGGAGAGAGATGGTGTCAGATGTTAATGCAGAGGTACGATTTGAAAGGAGTGTAATTGCCTTCTGAAGTTGACAATGCCATGAATTCCCTGGACACTCAATGGTGTGTTTCAGGCAGGTCTTAAGAAAATTTACTGCCACTTTCATTATACATATATAGTATTCTAAGATGTCGGCCTCACAAGTTAGCGTTTGGTTTGGCAGGCCGAATTCCAGGCAGGTCCTAAATCTACTAAGGTGCTTAGGCATTTGAAAAGCACCAATTCCTTCGGCATTTACACAGGTTCTACTCTCAGAACCAGTGCTTAATTTGAGCTGGTGGATTCCAGTGATCAGCACTGGCACTAATGCCAGTCAACCACATGGTGGTGTTGTTTGTCTAAATTTGAGATTAGCACAATAAATGGGTTTAATAATTCAATATACATTAAAAACGACAATTCAGACTATTCCATGCAATTCTTATAGCTTTCGGTGGCCTGGAATAGTTTGAATTGTTTTTTTTTGTTGTTTTTTTTTGTCCTCATAACCACCATGAATCTAAGTGCCAAGGTGGATTAGCCATCAAACAACTGTCTCAGTTTATCAAAACTGGCATGGATAAAAGCAGACAATGGGGGGCCAGACATCCCTCAGCTGTTTCGGGCTCCACCGAAAGGCAAAGACCAACCGATTACCTAAACAATGGTAACCTAGGTCAGGGTGACAGCCAACACGGGCCGGGCTAGGACCGGCCAGCAGCTGTGCCGATGGTGTAGGCAAAGGGACACCATAGTAGTGTAATCATCGGACCGGGGAAAAAAAAAAACCCTGGGCAATTCATTGCATCCATGATAACAGATCCCAAAAGGCCCTTTTACTCTGGTTGCCAGACCTAGCCAGGTCCATACGAGAGGTCTGCAAGAGGGAGGCTTGCCAGTCATTGAAGGAAGGAGGTAAAGAGTATTTCCATTTTCTACATATCTCCCTTCTTGCAAGCAGCACTGCTTAAAACACCAAACTCTTAGCTGAACTCTGAACTCCATCTAGGATCCCAAATATCACCAGAGGCAAATTTATGGTAACCAGAACCCCCAATGATGTTGTTAGAATGTTACTAATCGCTTCCCAAAAAGAGTCTAATCGGGGACATTCGAAAAACATATGGGCATCTGATGCGGCCACAAGCCCACACTTAGCGCATGAAACTGAATTACCTTCGGGGAATTTAGATAATCTAAGTGGAGAATAATATGCCCTCTGCAGGGTATAAAGATGGTTTCTACGTAGCCAAGAGGGCTTCACAATGTTCCATAAAAGTTCAAAAGAAGCAGACCAAATCTCTTGCAAATTGTGGCCGATAATTGAAGAGCCCCACAACGAGTCAGGTAAACTAAAGTCCCCATCCGTTTCCTCAAGTATAAGATTATTCCATTGGGAGATCTCTTTTTTAGCTGGTCCGCTGTTCACTAGATTGGTAATTAGCAGGCTATAGCCACCAAGAACAAATGTATTCCCTCTATGGGGTAAAGATTTATATGCTTGAGTCCAGCTAGCCATTTGCAGGTATTTAAACCTTGAAAGGTTGGGGCTGATCTTGATTCGAAGATGTTCCCATGAAAGTAAGTCCCCATCAAAAAATAGGTCTCCCCAAACTTCCAGGCCTGCCTCTCTCAAGGGTACCGCTAAGCTATCTCCTAGCCAAGCCGGACTTTCAGGTAACCCCCATAGCGGTGTTTTATCACAAAAATACCCCTGTTTGATAGATTTTGTTACATCTGCCCACATTTTTGCAAGACCTTGTAGGACCTTCAGTTTAATTTATTTTTTAAACTTCGGATTGCCAAATTTAAAAAGAAAACCAGACTGACTGACCCCTTCCCCATCCAACATAGCGGAGAACATTAAGCCCAACCCGTGGTCAGTGGGGACTTTCAACAGCATTCGGGTGTGAGAAAGCTGAAAAGCCCATGCGTATTGTAAGTCAGGAGCCGCCAAGCCCCCCTTGTCCCTTCGCCTCCTGAGTTTTTTCCATGCTATTCTCGGCAGGTGGTTTTTCCAAATGAAAGCTGAGATATCTGACTGAAATTTAACTAAACAAGCTTGGTCAAAATATAAGGAAATGGTGTTAAATAAAAAGGATATTTTGGGGAAAATCGACATTTTAATTAAATTGATCCTCCCAATTAAAGACAGTGGGAGATGGGACCATGATTGCAAAAGCTTATGACACTCTTTTACCACAGCTAAAAGGTTGACTTGGGCTACTTTATTGATATCTTTTACGATATTCAAGCCCAAATACCGCATTGCAGAACCTGCCTGTACCCCGGTGACGCTCTCCTCATCATTCCAAACAAGCATCTCGGTCTATGCAGCGTTGATTTCATATCCAGATACTTGACCGAATGCACAAGCAATTTTTAGAATTGCGGGGAGTGCGGTGCTAACCTCTGAGGTGAAAATAAGCACGTCATCGGCGTATAGGGCTACTTTTCTCTCCCACCCTCTATATGAAAAAGGTTTAATAGTACCCTCATCCCTCAGTTGTTGCGCAAAGGGTTCGATGTAGAAATCAAATAGTAGGGAGGAGAGCGGGCAACCCTGCCGTGTCCCCCTTGAGATGGTAAAAGGGTCCGACAGGTCTCCATTTACTAATAAGCACGCAGTTGGATTACGGTAAAGCAGGCTGACGGTCCGGCGGAACCCCGCTCCCACGCCAAACTTGGCCAAGGCCTCCGACAGGTATACCCAGTTGACCCTTTCGAAGGCCTTGGTTGCATCCAACGTAAGAGCGGCCATCAGAAGGTTCTCAGCCGAAACCATATCTATGGCTCCTATCAGGTCATAAGTTAGTTCATGAAGTTGTCGGCCTTTCACGAAACCTTTTTGGTCTGGATGGAGGACCAAGGGTGCAATCAAGGCCAGCCTAGATGCCAGTATTGTGGTGAAGATCTTATAATCCACATTTAAAATTGAAATTGGCCTATAACATCCACAAGTATCCCTTGGTTTTCCCGGTTTCAGAATGAGGGTAATTGAAGCAGTATCCCAAGATGCAGGGGGGAGCTGACCTTCAAGTAGGATTTGATTGAATAATGTAGTAAGAAAGGGAACTATTTCTGTTTCCAGAGCTCTATAGATTTCAGCCGGCAACCCATCAGGTCCGGCCGCTTTCCCTTTCTTGCTTTTATTAATGGCAGACTTTACCTCTTCCTCAGTAATAATACTGTCTAAAAGTTGAGACTGCTCAGGGGAAAGAGAAGGTAGATCAATATCCCTCAGCCAGCCCTCGATATACTCTGGTAAAATCACATTATCCTCCTTATAGATCTCTTGGAAGAACTATCTGAAGGCCCTCCTAATATCCTCATCTGACGAAAAGGTGTTGTTATCTACTGTGATTGCCGCTATGTTGTTACGGTCCTGATCTACTTTGGTCTTCCACGCCAATAGTTTCCCCGCCCCCTCACTGTATTCAAAATGGGCTAACTTACTAGCCTCCCATCTCTGTTGGACTCTGAGATTTAATATCGAACCCAGACTAGCTTTCAGGACCAACAATTGGTTCCGGAGAAGATTTAAAGCAGATTCAGAAGCTGTTAGATTAGTATCTATGTCCAGTTGGGTTTGGACTATATTTGCTTCAATAGAGGTAATTTCCTCCCTGTGCTGCTTTCTTCGATAGGAAACTTTCCCGGTACTAAGTCCTCTCAAGAAAGCCTTGAACGAGTCCCAAATGATCCTCGGAGTTGCTGAGCCACTATTAGTTATCATAAAATTATAGGCCTCGAACTTAAGATCGGCAATGTCCTCTGGAAGGGAAAGAAGAGAACGGTCAAAAGACCATGTGCTGGCAGACCGTTTAATCGGCCAGAGCAATTCCATTTCTACTGCCGAGTGGTCCGATAAATGCTGAGGGAGATAACTAATAGTACTGACAGAGTCCAGGATAGATAAAACCTATCCTGGACTGGTGATGGTACTTATAGTTCCGGAAGGAGACACCTTGTTGTTGTCCAGACCTCTCTCTCCAAATAG
This sequence comes from Lissotriton vulgaris, assembly GCF_964263255.1. NCBI lineage: Eukaryota > Metazoa > Chordata > Amphibia > Caudata > Salamandridae > Lissotriton > Lissotriton vulgaris. The sequence continues at coordinate 65,217 of NW_028253954.1, forward strand.
CAACAAAACCATATTGCTTCATAGCGCTTTGTAAAATAGACCTAGTTTTAGACAAAGCTAGGGAGCGGCTATTAGCGGATTTATCCAACCGGGGGTCCAATACAACATTGAAGTCTCCGGCAAAGATAGTAGGTTCAGGAAAGGAGAGCAAATGAGAAAAGATAGACTCCAAAGTTGAAGGGTCATCCTGATTCGGACCATAATAACCCAGGACTGTGATTTGTGACCCAGCTATGACCACCGACGTGATGGCCCATCTGCCACATGGGTTCACCGCCTGTGATATCAGCCTAGCCTTAGCCCTTTATTTGAAAATAACCAAGACTCCTCTCGTATTTGTTGTTTGTGTCGTAGATACTGCAAAATCTATCCACCTATTTTTCTTAATGAGGGCAAGCATTTCGATCTGAGTTAAATGGGTCTCCTGAAATATAATGACCTGTGTATCCAAGTCCCGCAAATATTGCATGATTTTGTTAGCTCTGGGCTTGGTACGAAGGCCATTAACATTCCAGGAGATACATTTTAGACTACCCATAACATACTAATGAAACTAGGAATGCCAATAGCAACCTTAGGTCGTTAAACAATTTCTGATTAATTCCATCCCCTTTAACACTTCTTACACTAATGAGGACATTTTTAAATTTTTGCCACCACCCAACCCCAAACCAACCCCCGTGCTCCCCCCCACCACCCACCCCATGAAAAACCCTTGTAATATCTAACCGGAACAGATTCCAGTAGATAGTACCCCTCCTCAAGCTCCCGCCCAGATATACCCGCCACTACTCCGAGAGATAGGGGAAAAAATAACAATAACCCTCATTAAAGATAGATACCTATCTAAATAGCTAAGAAAAAAATGAAGAAACGAAAATAGAGGAAGTAGCAGTAGTATACAAAATCAGGATAGGGAATTGCTGAATTAAAGTTGACAAGAATAAAATTCAACAGTTTAAGTTTCGAAAATCACATTACAAACCCTATTTACTCTCTTTGCCCAGCTTCATCAAGAGCTCATCTGCTGCCTGTACTGATCTGATGTTAAACATCTTATTATTGTACATCATTTTTAAAGCAGCTGGGAACATTAGTTGGGCTGTTGCTCCTAAAGCCCTGAAAGCCTCTAAGCGCCTCCCAAATTCCCATTGTTTTTCCAAGGTAACTCTACAGAGATCAGATCTAATTATAAACGTAAACCCCTTCCCAGCCAGTGATTTCTGCTTCAATGCCATATTGAGAATTTGCTCCTTCAACACATAAGTGTGAAAGTTAACAAGGATTTTACGTGGCTTAGACCTCTGAGGGTTCCGCCTAAAGGGATCCCTATGTACTCTCTGTATGTCAGTGGCTAGCTCTTCAGTTGATTGCTCTAATCCTAGAGATTCCTTTAGGAGCGTAGTAATAAACAGCTTGATATATGAGCCCTCTGACCCTTCAGGAACATTTAGGATGCGAATATTCCCCCGCCTGGCGTTGTTTTCCAATATCTCCATCCTTTCACTGAATGCCTGGTCTTCCTTGTTATATTGTATGAATGCCTGGTCTTCCTTGGTAAGTTTCTCTATATCGACCTTCGCCTGATCCAAATGAGTCGAAAGTACTGCTACCGTCTCTTCCAGAACACCTGTTCTCATAGTAAGCCAGTCAATCTTATGGTCCAATGATTCACAGTACATTCTTATCTCTGCCTGGTTTGCAGAGGATTCAGTAAAACCTTTCCGTATCTCCATTGTGAGGGCAGAAAACATTCCCAGTAGAGAAGCTGCTGTTATGGAAGACTCACCTCCACAATCCACTGTATCAACATGAGCGGCAAGACCATCAAGCTGCCCACTGCCTCTCTCCACCTCACCCCATTCAGCAACGATGACATCACCGTCTACCCCTTGTGAAGCTACTAGGAGATCTTCAGGAACTACAACAGAAGACTGAACCTGTGAGGGACCCGGCTCCGCAAAGCTGTGCTCTCCTGTCCCCGAAGGTGAAAATTCCGTCCTTGCTTCCTGGTCCACTTCAGGTCCCACGGGGGGTTGTAAATCCACCCCATCTACATGGACGACACTAGGGGTAGCAGGAGTATCTGCCTCGACCACTGCCTCGTTCTCATCCCCAACCCCAGCATCCATCATTGAAACTGATAAAGGAGATAATGTAGGTGGGATGGAAGTAGCTGGGGTAACCAGAGCGGTCACCATAGAGCGATCCTCCGATAAATGCAATGTTTGGGGGACTACTTTGAAGTATGAACGGAGCGATGGAGTCATTTTTGGCACAGTAGTTAGTGCAGCCTTAGGGCCCTTTCCCTTTCCCTTGCTCTTATTCCTTGGACTTCACCTCAGTACTTAAAAAGGAAGAGGACTTTTTTCCAGCCGGCGCCTGAGGATCCTTAGCAAAACACTCACCCTGACCCACACTCTCTGATAAGGCTATTTTCTTCTTGGAGCCCCTCTTGGTGAGACTGATATTAGGGGTGTTAAACAGCGCTTCAACTGGGCTGCAATCTGCGTCTGAGCCTGATGACACCGCAACAGATATTGAAGAAATAGAATAAAAAGCCTTACCACCTTCACAAACCTCCAGCCCCTCCACTGTAGCAGCTGTTGGTGAGAGTAAATGCAAATGCAACTGTGCCTTACTACCCGGTGCTTTGGCCGGACCGCCGCGTGTATTCTTTGACACGGCTGCACCAGGCTGCACCAGGCTCCGCAGCTTCCTCCCCCTCCTAAGCTCCCGCGCGGCTGTCCAGAGCCGGAGTCGCAGCTGTAACTGGGACTCCTTGGACGCATTGGAAACAGAAGCAGCAGACCGTGAGGCTAAGGCAGGTCTTCGCATCAACAAACAACCCTGGCGTCCTCCGTCAAAATCGGCCGCGAGACATGGGCAAAGAAAGCGGACTGCACGCTGAGGCACCTCCGGAGGAAAAACTCTGTGCTGCATTCCAGCGAGATGCACCCCCGAAGTCCCGACAACCGATACCCTGGGCTCACAAAAGGAAAACTCCCGTCAACAGAGTCAACTTCAGGTCACAGTAAGTTCCCACGGCATATTCCACCAAAAAAATGCTGTCCGCTAAGTTCAGTTTTGGGCGATCTTAGCGGGAACTCGTCCCGGAGCACTGCGACTGCTAACTAGCAGCCGCCATGTTTTTCCATCAATAGTTTGAATTGTTATACTTGTAGCAGTGTTATGGTCAGTAGTTGCACTGGTACTTATTAAGAATAAATGGTCAGGAGAGTGAGAAAGAGGATTCACTGAAGTTTATTTTCATGAAACGAGGAGATTACTGGAATGCACCCTTCAGCATGAAAGTTCCAAAAGATAGCTATTGTTCGGAACTCTTCATGCTGAAGGATACCAGAGTGCAGATCCCAAGAGCGCTCAAAGCAAATAAACGAACACTTAGGAAACAGTAACACATAACTTATCAATTTGAACGATTTGATATTCTTTTCCCACAGAATATGTATACATGACTAATTTTTTAATGTGTATATACTTATATGATATTTGTTTATATATATATAGAGTAATATATTTTTGATACTTATATATATATATTTATGTGTTTTCTATAAAAGATTGTATATAGGTATATTTTTGATAATTCTGATATCTTAGTTATCTATATTTAGGTGTAATTAATTATGTACATAGAATGAAGATTAATTTAAATTCTATGTGTTTGATTTTACATGTGAACTTATGTGGGATCTAAGTAATTGGGCACTATGCCCTCAATTTTATTTCAAATTGGCAAAAGAGTGAAAAAAGAAAAATGCATATGCACTGTTCACTTTAAATTCAGCCTGGCATGCCGCGCCCCCATTTGGGATTATTTAAACCCCTTGTTTGTTTCATTGCCCGTCATGTGATCAAGCCTCGTTTGGGAGGCGAAACGCGTCATGGCGGATGGCTGGCAACATATTTTCACAATAAATCACTGAAGAATCAGCACAAATTCTGGGCTTACTCGCATTATTCTTCTGCAGAGGAATGGTTGTGAATAACGGTTTCGTTATATATATATATATATATATATATATATATATATATATATATATATATATTCACTGAAAAAACCATAGGTTATAGACCATATATAGTTAGGAATTAGCATTTACAAAACCTTATTTTACTCACACAAAACCATTGAAATTCGCATATATAGTTAGTTGCACTAACTATATATCGCGCACTCGCAATCCACTGCTGATCATGTCATATATTACATCATTCATGACATGGTCAGTGACATCACTGATGACATCACTGATGACATCTCAAATGAATTTTCAAGGTTTTGTAAATGCTAATTCCTAACTATATATGGTCTATAACCTATGTTTTTTTCAGTGAATTTCAATGGTTTTTTAATAGCAAATATCAAAAGCTGTAAAATGTATTCTTCTTTTAAAGGAAAAATATATTTTATATGTATTTAATATAATTTTTTATGTATATAAATTTTTTGAGGAAACAAATTTATCAACTATCATGCTGAAGAAGAGTGTGGGGAAAAAAAACCAAAGAGGAGGACTAAGAGGAAAGAACAATCAGTTCAAAAATACAATTGCTTTAAAGCATGAAGTGCTTTTCCACACATTTACATTTAAATAACCCATATTAGAACATACAAAATATCTACAGAGGCGACAGTGTACATTGAATTTTAGACTCTTCATTGGTACCTACATGTTGGTACTTACATCACCCACACAACACAACAGCTCTATTCAGAGCTACCCTACCTCAAAGCAGTCTAAAATATTATTTTACTATTTCCCTTGGTTTTCCACTTGTTACGCTTTCCGGAATGCTACCCGGTGCGCGGACCGGGCGGTAACCGTGAGAAAATTTGAAAAAAAAGGTGTTTTTTTTTACATATATGGGCCTCCTCAGCCACCCTCAGAAAACCTAGGGGGTCAGGATATGTCTCCCGTGCCCCCTTATACCCATTCCCAACATTGTTTATCCTCCATCTTGTGATTAAATTTGTCCGAAACACAAGATGGCGGACTCCCGTTACGCTACCGGTGAGCTACCCGGTTCGCGTACCGGGTAGCACTTCCACCACGAAAAATCGAAAAAAATTTATTTAATTTTTTTGCCCCGCGGGGCCCTTTAATAGCCCCCACATCAATCCTAGGGGGTCAGGAGGGCTCTACCTTGCCCCTTTCATTCATTTCCCCCTTAGTTTATTTCCACCTCTTGTCTCTCGATCCTACCGAGAGACAAGATGGCGGCCGCTCCGGACTGTTTAGAATGTTGAGAGTCACCGGAGAGCCAATCCGCTTCTCCTCGCAAAGTTCCGTTACGCGCCTGGTACGCGAACCGGGGCGCTAGCCGGGACGCTGTCACAGATATATATATTTTTGGGAAAGTTAATTTCTCAAAATCCACTGGAGCACATATCTTGAGACCTAGCAAAGGCACATCGGGCAAACAGTCTCTACAATTTTGCCAAGTTTCATAGAAATCCATTCAGCCGTTCGAGCTAAAAGTGAGTCCAACCGCCCTATGGAAAACTCAATGTTAAAAACACGTTTTGGGACCCCCCTTTTTTCTCGGCCCCCGCTTGACGAAACCCCCCCCCCCCCCCCCCCCCCCAAACTTTCAGGGACGCTCAGAAACAAAATGTGCCATTTTCCTGAAAATTTCAGCCAATTCCGTCCATCAACGCCAAAGTTATTCAACATAGAATTTTCAGAAATCCCTATTCAAAAAAATCCTAACTATATATACCTACTGGCGACCGCCAGTAGGTTATATATATATATATATATATATATATATATATATATATATATATAACATTTCTATGGCAAAATGAAACCCCTCATTTTGTTCCTTTGCAAATTAAATGTTTTAAGTGTTAACACTTTATTCCAATCAAGATGACTTCAGGTGTGCCATACTTTTGTCATAAGTAAGACTGTTAGCGCTCTAGTTGTTCTTTAGAACACTCTGGGACATTCTGTCACAGGGCTATAGTTGGGCTACATCTTGCTGATATTTGGGCTACATTTGTTTTTTTTTGTCTCTGGTGGCCATCTTTGGGCTACATTGGGCTACATTGGGCTACATTTGGGCTCTAACATATATATAGCCCAATGTAGCCCAATATATATTTTTAAAACTTAATTTTCGTAAAAACCACTGGAGCATATATCTTGAGACATAGCAAAGGCTCATCGGGCTACCAGTCCCTACAATTTTGCCAAGTTTTGTGGAAATCCATTCAGCCGTTCGAGCTAAAAGTGAGTCCAACCGCCCTATGGAAAACTCAATGTTAAAAACACGTTTTGGGACCCCCCTTTTTTCTCGGCCCCCGCTTGACTAAACCCCCCCCCCCAAACTTTCGGGGGACGCTCAGAAACAAAATGTGCCATTTTCCTGAAAATTTCAGCCAATTCCGTCCATCAATGCCAAAGTTATTCAACATAGAATTTTCAGAAATCCCTATTCAAAAAAATCCTAACTATATATACCTACTATATATATATATTTTCCTCTCTTTGGAACAGTGCAGGTGCGGCAATTAATTCACCATCATGGAGCAACAACCGGCACTAAGCAGCAATAATTAAATGCGCCAACTTGGGATAATACTGCACAAGAATTGTATATTATGCTATCAAGCTGGAACTGATCTAATATGCACGATCCTAAAGACACTGTTGGTGCATTCTGGGACCTGAAGTAATCGGCGCAGGCACATACCACTTGGTTTTCATATCACGCTCACCTGTGAACAAGACGTCATGGACGTCGAAACGCGTAAGGAGTAGGAGCGTAAGTTGCACATGAAAAGACGAATAAAGTCAGCTGCATCATCAGTCACTGTGGGGCTCTTCTTTTGTTGTTCGTGGTCAAACCCGCAGTGTTCCAGGATCTCCGTTCCTGGTTTAGAGCTCGCCCTGCAGGACCGGCGGCCCCCAGCAAAGCGGAGGTGTTTTTTGTGATATATATATATATATATATATATATTCAATGAAAAAACCATAGGTTATAGACCATATATAGTTAGGAATTAGCATTTACAAAACCATATTTTACTCACACAAAACCATTGAAATTTCATATATAGTTAGTTGCCCTAACTATATATCGAGCACCCGCAATCCACTGCTGATGATGTCACATATTACATCATTCATGACATGGTCAGTGATATCACTGATGACATCACTGATGACATCTCAAATGACATCAATGATGACATCACTGATGACATCTCAAATGACATCACTGATGATATCTCATTTGACATTACTCATCACATCACTGATGATATCATTCATGTGATAATATGATGAAACTCTTCAGATTCTAATATAACCTTAGATACAATCAGTGTAAACAGACACTCACAGTGTGGTAAATTTAAATTTCCTATACTTAATTTATGCGGTAAAGTTCAATAAGAATAACTCAGTCAAAAATAAGAGGCAGAATCCGTGGTATTTGAGGTTTTAAAAGGGGTTTTATTCCTTAAAAAGGAATTGGTTATATGGTTCGAACCATGGCAAATCGTATTCCGTTGCCACTAAGGCTCGGGAAAGGATAGACAATACTTTATTGACAAGTTATCATATATATAGTCAATGCATTACAGTAAAGACAGATGCAGGAGGCGTAACAGCTGAGAGGAGAGATAAGAATACACATACGTAATGAAAGAGGCGTTACAATAGGCGTGCATGAGGGCATGTACTAGAAACGTCATTATGTGATATCACAGGTGGGTGGATCCATAAGAGAATCCTGCAGTGTCAGCAGAAATATATGGCAGAGATGCGCGCGCAGCAGTATGACGTGTAATTGACGTGTAACTGGAGGGCCTTACATGAGGAGACAGAAGTCTGGGGTGTCAGAACAACTTAGTCCCAAATCGTATCTAATATCTTGTGTTTAAGGAACTGTATTATCTGGAAGGAAAGGTCTCTCGGGCAAAAGGCTATTCTATACTGACTGCTAGTGCGTGCATATGCGTCTACGTGTCTACATGAGATGCGAGGGGGCATGGGCCTACCATGGTAACAGGAGCTATGAATTACTTGCATGGAGACAGTGAGGCCGGGCCCTTTGCTCTGCAGCTGGAAGGATGTTTTCCTAAACTACTAGACAGGAATGTATTTTCGAGGAGCGGAGCAGATAACTTGAAGGCAAACTACCGTTTTGGCAGGCAACAGGCTGAGCCAGGCACCGTTAGCCGCGCAGGGAGTAGGACAAAGGTCATGGATACAGATGCTCATCCAGGCGGGAGCATTCAGAGGCAGAAAGCAGGAAAGGACTCGATGACAGAAATCAGGGCCTAACTCGCCTGAGCCAGGGAAAACGTGAAAAGTGCACCATGAAAAGACGTTGGCAAGGCACACTTAGGAACGGAATATCCGACCCATTCATGGTGGATCTGAAAGAGGACATATTAACGTTGGACGCAAATGTATTTGCGTCTTCATAGCTGATACAGGAGGGAAGTTACATGCACTTTAAGCTCGTACATGGAGACGGTGGGGTACACGTTAGGGAACATTTCTGACCATAAAATTTATATTTCCTCATTCCCTCCTTGTTCCCTAAGGACCCTTCATGATATATCGATACTCATAAGTCTATCAATCTGTTCACGTAGTATCATTTGCTCTTCTTTCTTCTTATGTCATTTTGAATGAGAACTTGAATGAGGAATACATGATGTGGCGCACAAGCCGCAAATCGCTGGTCCACATTGTAGACATAGGCAACAACTGAATACTATGAGAAGGGCAATACCTAGGAAGGATAGGATCTTCCATCCCCAGGCTGACAACGTGGTCCAGAACCAACCGGACCATGTCCAGGTGCCTGGATTCTGGTGTATCTGACTTGCAATTTTGTGAAGACGAGTAATGGCTCTATATACTGATGGCGCGTTTTCTGGAATGAAAACACAGCAACTCGATCCGATGACTCTACAGGCTCCGCCCCTATCGGCCAGGATGACGTCAAGGACGAGACGATTTTGAAGAACAAAAATCCGCATCGCAGACTGCTCCTCTGTTAAGTTGCCTAGGGCAGAAGTAGTCTCATTCACTACTGCTTCGAGGGTTCTAGTTAACTTGCGTATCAGTTTACTATTAAAGACAGCACCTAAGTAGGGATAGAAACCTTTATTGAAATCTGTGTATTGCTCCCATGCCGTTTCAGTATAGTCGACAATCGGGAGATCTCTCTGGGGTCTATTGTGTACTAGATGGGTATTCCTATGATAATCAGGAGGAGCTAGGAAAACAGGTGGCAGAAGGAATGCAATGTAACAGGTACCGTCCCAATCTAGAGGTAAACGTATATATGCGGTATGACCACAAATGAAGTAGGAATGTCGTGAAGCTTTAAACGCAGACTTGCCCTTATCACTGAATTCGATCACAGTAGTACATTTACTATGACCCAGGTGTACTGAACCATTCTTTCTAACACATAATTCACCTTTGACTGGTAACACTGACATAGCAGGCAAGACTGGCTCGGATTCGGATACAACATTCAGAATCATGAGATTAAGTGTAAAGTTACCTAGTCCATATACTTCATTTTCTAGATCAGTCCCTGTCCTTTTGGGGAGTCCCTCCTTGTCAGGGAAACATACTTTATGCAGAACTGTGTTCAGGTTTCCCCATACCCAGTTGCCCTTGTAAACTACTGTATTTGAATCTAAAGAATTAATCAAACTAAACCATGCGCCACAGGAACCATTATGTGTGAACGGGTACGGAAAAAGAGGCAGAACTCCCTTGTATTTCTGGTAGGGAGGGAGTCGGCCACATATCCAACAATTTGTAGCGTTGCTGGTCTGATGAGAGTGATGTAAAATACTAATGAAGGTGTTGTTGCGTAGCGCAAGTCTGTAGGACAACTCATGCGGGGGTAATTCACTAAAAGAATGTTCGGCAGTGACGTTGAAAGCAGAATGTGCACGCTTGAAAATAGGGTAATAGATGTGCAATAGTATACTTGCAGCAATAATCAAAAGACTTAGAAAAAACATAATCAATAGTGTCACTATACAGTGACTACGAAGTGATTTACAATATTCATGTTTCTTGAGCTGTCTCTGTCTATCTCTCTCTCTATTTCGGTCTAGGGGATACATGTCAGAAACTAATTTAACCGATTCACCTAGGGGAGGACTTAAACAATTAAACTGTCTGACTTGCTAGACCTTAGTTTCAGTTTGTATTCTTGAGAAGCGGTTTTCTCAACCAGGGGGAGTTTTGAGTCAGTCTGTGGAGGAGGGCAGGGCTGAGAATTCAAATCAGAAGGCAGTCCGTGAAATTTCTTGATGTGGCTCGAGTGCAGCCACCCCTTTCGGCCCTCAATTTTCACAGCAGTCCTCGTCGTCAAAAGTACCAATTTCGGCGTTTGCCAGCGGGGCTCCAGCGGGCTCCGTCGGTCGAAGTTCCTTATAAAAACATAATCCCCAGGAACCACTTCATGGGGCTTCACGTCGGTGTTGTCGGGAAAGGCTGCAGCTACCTGTGAACGACAAGATTGTAGTGCAGACATCAAGGAGGCAAGGTAATCTGTCAGCATATTACAATCAACATCAGTAATTTTACGAGGTATAGGCCCCCACATATTTGGTGGCCTACCGAAGACCACCTCATACGGGGATAGCCCTGATCGAGAATGCGCTATCATTCTCATGTAGAAGAGCGCAACTGGCAAAGCTACTATCCAGTCAACGCCTTTCTCTCTGCAGATTTTAGCAAGTCGAATTTTCAGAGTCTGATTATGGCGCTCCACGAGACCTGCTGCCTCGGGATGCCGGACACAGTGGAATTTCCACTGATAGCCTAACAGGAGTGTAACTTGTTTTACAAGCTCGGATGAGAATGGCTGGCCGTTATCTGAGTATACGATACGGGGCAAGCCATACCGTGGGAAGAATTCGCGAACCAGCTGCTTGGCAGTGGTCGGGGCAGTGTAATCTGGGACTGTATATGCTTCTGTCCATCGGGAGAGTGCACATACAACTACGAGGACATATTTGAATCCTCGACAACGTTCCATCTGGATATAATCCATCTGGAGGACTTCAAAAGGGTGATCGGGAGGATGAAATCCACCTTGCTCTACAGGAATGCTTTTACCTGGATTGAACTGACAACAGATCATGCAAGTACGCACTTTCTGTTTGGCTGCTGCTCGTAAGTGTTTGTTGAACCAGATGTTTTGAATACTGTCTAGCATAGCTTTTTCTCCTAGATGTGCAGGACTGTGTACTGTGTTGATGATAACTTGAACCATAGAGTCGGGGAGAAACCATGTAGATTTTCCCTTCGTCATCCATCCCTGATCTGTTTGGATCCCTCCTAGTTCAGTCCATTTCTTTATTTCATCTGGTGTGGCATGTGTCTGTATGTCAATTACATCATGGGCGGGATCCCTAACTGTCATGCAGTGTGTCGGTGTCGGAACTATTGTCTTTGTCAGGTCAGTTGCGTGAGTCTGAGCTGTGTGCTTGGCTGTTCGGTCTGCCAGGTCGTTACCCTGGGAAACGATATCAGTGATTTTTGTATGTGCCTTGCACTTCATGATGGATATAGCAGTAGGCAGATGTATTGCATCTAACAGAGCTTGAATGAGGGGACCGTGTTGAATGTTGGCACCGTGAGAAGTTAAGTAACCTCTCTCTCGCCATAATACGCCGAAGTCGTGCACAACTCCGAAAGCATAACGGGAATCTGTGTATATGTTAACTCTCTTGTTCTTGGCTTGGATGCAGGCTTGTGTCAGAGCGATGAGCTCTGCAGCTTGAGCTGACAGGGTGTCAATACGATTTGTTTCTATGACCTCAGTGTCTGTCGTGACTGCGTAGGCGGCCACTAACTCTCCTGTACTTGTTCTCATACATGAACCATCCACATAAAGTGTCAGGTCTGGATCTGGTAATGGAGTGTCTGTCAAGTCTTGCCTAGGCTTCGTCGTAATAGTAATGACTTCAATACAATCATGTGCCAATGGGTCTGTTCCACTTAACGGCAAAAGTGTGGCGGGATTTGATGTACTACAGCGTCTGATCTCTATGTGTGGCTGAAACAATGTCAATTCATAACCTGTCAGTCGTGCTATAGTCAAGTGCTGGGTCTGTGTTCGGTTTAAAAGAACTTCCACGGAGTGTGGAACTTGTACTGTCAACTGATGTCCTAACACTATAGAATCACTTTGTCTGATTGCTAGAGCTGTCGCTGCAACTGATTTCAAGCACGCAGGCAGGGCCTGGGCTACTGGATCTAATGTGCTAGAAAAGTAAGCACACGGTTTGTGTGAACCTGCTTGTTCCTGTGTGAGTACTGACAAGGCAGTACCTTCGCGTTCAGTAACAAAAAGTGTAAAAGGCTTATTGTAACATGGTGTTGCTAAAACAGGTGCTTGACATAAGACTTTCTTTAAGTCTTCAAAAGCTTGTGTATGTTCCTGAGTCCAAGGGAGGACAGTCGAAGACGCTGCCTCCTGGGTTGTCAACTGAATGAGTGGCTTTGCTAGAAATGCATATTGGGGAATCCATTGTCTGCAGTAAGAAGTGAGGCCTATGAAGGCCCGTACCTCCTTTTGTGTCTTGGGTTGTGACATATTTTCAATTAACTGGATGCAATCAGGTGTGAGCTGTCTCCCCCCTATGGACAGCAAGTGCCCAAGGTAAACAACTTGCTGAACACAGAATTGCAGCTTCGAAGGGGACACCTTGTGCCCCTTGTCGGCCAGGAAATGTAAAACAGTCAGTGATGCTTTTTCACATTCAGGTTCGCTTCGGGCGGTGATCAGCAGATCATCGACATACTGAAGTAGGGCAGTGTTATTAGGCATGTGAATACTGTTGAGTTGTCTTTTCAGTGCTTGGCTATAGATGCTGGGGCTTTCTGTGAATCCTTGAGGTGCGCGTGCAAATTTGAAGCTTCGTCCATTTAAACAGAATCCGAACAAGTATTGGCTTTCTGGGTCAATTGGAACACTAAAGAAAGCGTTCTTCAGGTCAATTACGGTAAAGAACGTTGCTTCTGGATCGATAGCTGTCAATAATGAAGAGATATCTGGGACCACGGGGTACTGTGGTACAATACATTTATTTAATTCGCGCAGATCAATAACTAATCGATAAACTGGTGGTGCATTGGGATCGGTGCGTTTAAGAATTGGAATGATAGGTGAATTACATACATTGGAGTCTGTTTCCACAACTACTCCTTGTGCAATGAGCTCGTCAATGATTTGCAGCAAAGCCACTACAGCATCTGGGGGTAACTTGTATTGTCGCATTCGGGGTAATACTACTCCTTGCTTGAGTGTAACTCGATATGGTGTGATGTGCATACAACCTACATCAGTGGGGCCTTGCGCCCATAAATGTGCAGGGACATTCTGTAATCTGGGATCCATATCTCTCAATACATAGTGACCTTTAAAGTCGCGCAGAAATAGTCGTACTCCTTCCGGAGAACAACATATTACAGCTCCTAGAGCTTTCAGTGTCTTTATACCTAGCAAGTTTTCTGGGCATGATTTGGTAAGTAGTAAGTCTGTAGTACGTGTCAAAGGACCAACTGCGAGGGGAAGTGGTTGCGATACTTCGTTAATAATAGGCTTTCCTGAAAATCCAAGGGAAACATTCTGTGAGCCTGAGAGGGGTGCCCCTGGAACCTCGTCGTGACTGATAGTTGTCCTGCTTGCCCCTGTATCAATTAAAAACTTTCTGTCTTTCCCTAATATTTGACTATGTACATAAGGACCCTCTTGATCTACAGGAACCTCAATAAGAGGCAAGCCAACCTCCCTCTCTAGGCTGTTTCATGTGTATCGCTGATAGTCAGGATAATCATTTTGCGCATACTGATACATCTGTTGTGTCGTGTTTTGTGTTGCGGTGATGGGCTGTGACTGTGGCACTGCTACGGTCTGTACTGTCTGTTGTGAGGCTTGCATAGGCTGGATATTCTGTGGTACCTGTTGTTGGACCTGGTGTTGTCTGGGTGGACGTGGTCTCTCTTTAGTTTTACCCGTAGAGATATTATGTTTCACAACTGCACAATCGTTTATATAGTGACCTGGCTGCTTACAGTAGTTACATGTCCCTTTAACAGGACCTGCTGAATTATTGGACTGTGTTGTACCCTTTTTCTGGCCATCAGCTGGAACTGACTGAGCAACTAGCATTTTCATTTTCGTGTCTTTCATACGTCTTTGTTCGTGTTCCTGTTCTTCTCTAATTCTATTCTGGTGGTACTGTAACATTTGTAACATTTGGGATGGGGAATTTGCTTGCCATGTACTCTCAACTTTATATACACGGTTCTTAACCTGGGGCAGGGAATTCTCGACTAATTTTGTTACAAAAAGGTGCGGGTATGACTCGCTACTTGGTTTCAGACCACTGTTAATAATAAAACATTTCTCGAATCTTGAATAATAGTCACTAGTGTCTTCATCGTGTTTCTGTTTACAGGCTGAGATTGCATCCCAGTCTTCCTTTTTCGTTGTCAATAATCTTGGCAGAACTTGCACAATTAATCATGGTAATGCTTTAGCTTTGTCCCCAAGGCCTACCCCTGGAGTACGACCATTTTCTTCATCCTCTATCTCGGTCCAATTAATCTTTTTATCTCCCACCTCCCATTCTTTCTCTTTGAGTTTCTCGTAAATGCCGGCTGGCAACAGAACCTTTAACATTTTCATAATATCTGAATATGTGTAGTCTCCCATGAGTAGCATATCTTTAATTTCTCGGTGAAAACCTGCAGGGTCTTTATCATGACAGGGAACTAGTTTCTTCATCTCGAGCAATTATATTTTTGTGAGAGGTGTATATACATACACACGTTCTAGTGTGTCATCATCTTTTCTTACTGGATGTACTTCTCGTAAGGGATTCTGTCTGTCTATGTAATACGTTTTTCTTTCCATGAAGGGAGCTGGATCAAGCCGTGGACACAAGAAGGCACTGTACCTGTGCCGATGTTCTAGAATTACTTTAATTAAATCAGTACCTAGACCTCTCCATTTCCTCATGAGTAGTTCTATCAATATATCGGGTAGGGGACCTGGATCAGAGTGTTGGCTTTTATACAATATAAGAAGATGTTGTATCATGTACATACCAGCTAAACGCTGTTCGTGTGGTGAAAGATTCAAAAATATGTGTGCTAGCGCATCATCACTGTATTTATCAGGACTGTCAGCCCATTGTACTGCTGACCTGGCTAATTCTTGTTCATCCATAGAATCGAGTACATGGTACCCCATTCGTTCTCGAAGTATTTTATCCGTAGCCTGAAATAAGTGTTCAGGCGTCTTCGGATTTGACATGGCAGCTTGATAAAGTCTCTTACTTTCTGGACGTACCGGACGTATTGAATTATTCAAGGGTCTTCCCTTACCTACATAAGCTATCATTTCTTTAGTTGGTAATTGTAATTGTAATTGTCCTGTTGTCATTCCTGGTTGATCGTCCTCCTCCGAGGATTCAGTCTTATCTGCATCATTCTCTATTTCAGGCTGTTCTCTTTCATGTATCTGTACTACTGTTTTTCGGATCCTTTTGTACATATTTTCTATACAACTTTGTCTATCATGTTTTCCGTCTGCTATATTCTGACCCCATTTATTAAGTGCTTTCATTTCTTCCTGGTCTACACCAGGCCTATCTCTGTTTCTTATTAAGCAGTTTATGAAGAAACGTAACAACAGTTTTTGAGTATCGACTTTCTGGTATGCCATGGCCTCGCCAATGCTTTCAGGACCTTGCCCTGTTTGGACAAAGTGATATATTTTGTCTAGATGATCAACCATTCCTGGTAGTAACAGTAAGTAGTTCGAGACTCGTCGTAGACGTACTGATGATAGCATCATTCTGTCGTCATCTTTACCGGGCACTGGATCATATCTACAGTCTGTAAGAGGCTCATTAAGTATGTCGTAATTCGCTGATTGTGGTGTACGTTGGTGTGCTAAATCCCTAAAAGTCAGTCTATGTGCTTGTGGTGGGGTCTGAAAACCTCCTGTGGCACCTCCTGAGGTGCCAGGTCCAAAAGGATTGGTTGAGTGGAAGATAGGGAGAATAGGTGCAGGAAGAGGTGGTGGAACGGGCGGAAGGTGTTGACCGGCAGGAGGAGTTTGTTGCTGTAGAAGTGGGGGCGGATTGTTTCGGGGCGGAGTGCCATCAGCGGGTGGCGCCTGGACACGTGGATCTGTATATGCGGGAGCTACATCGTCTAAGTAGGATGAAAGGAAAATGTCCTTTGCGGTCTTGTGGTGTAATTTAGTCGGGAGCAATGGAGGTGGCAGATCTTTTGGTACTTCCGGGGTGGCCTTAGGTAAACCCTCGGTCAGAAGAGGATACATACCATTCATAAGAGTGTTTCGTTGTCTGTCTACTTGTTCTGCTTTTACTCGTATACCTTCCTCAACTAATACGTTTTCTCGGGCTTTGTCAGACTCCTCTCTACTCTTCTCTTCTTTTCTGAGCGCTTTCTCTGTGCGTCTATGCGATTCTTTACGCCATAATTCGATGGCATCTTTTTGTGACTGTCAGGCTTTCTTTTTCCATAATGCTTCTTCTACTCTCATGATGCAATCAGCATCCCATGTCCCAGCAGCGGGCCATCTCTGATTCTCTGTTAAATCTTTAGTATAATCCACCCACAAATCGAGATATAATACGGCATCTAAGCCATGTTTGTGGTACATAAAGTACCCTGGAGTGTCCCTAGGTGGAATAGGAACAGCTTCCTCGAGTACCCCTTTTCTCGTTTTTATCTGTCTTAATTTGGAGAACAGCGGCATCTTTCAGCCGTGCTGCTTGATACTTGATACTTACTCGAACTTGAACACAGTTAATACAATAAACACAGTAATGATGATCGAACAATCACTCATACCACGACATTTAAAACCACATTAAAACAATTTAAAACGAACAACAATAATTAGAATAAAACTAGCTAACTGCATGATACTAGATGTACTGCTAAACAGTACAGATACACCGCTAGAAACAGTGCATACCGGATATACTGCTAAACAGTACAGATACACCACTAGAAACAGTGCATACCGGGTCTGTGTACCCAAACCCGTCTTGACCGGCACAAACTAATGCGCACGTCTAGATGCGTCCCCAGCAACGGTACTCACCGGGAAGCACGGAACAGAAGGCCTCGGAAACTCGACACTGGACTGGACTGGACTCGACTCGTGACGCAGATACTTCGGAACTTCGGAACCTGGTGGGCCTCCGTATACCTCGGATCTTGCTCTCTCAGCTAGGCTCTGGTTGGGATCCTCCGCACTCCTCACCGCCTCGTCTGGGTGTTGATCGCAGCCTCAGTCACCTCCGTTGGCCTGAGGGAGATACAGGAAATCCTGTGGGTACGCGTAGTTGTCCGTCCGGCTGTGGCAGGGGACCGGGCCTGCAACGCACCTCCGGCGCGTAAGGTGGGGGAGGGGTCCCTATTCGGGCGCCAATTATGTGGTAAATTTAAATTACCTATACTTAATTTATGCGGTAAAGTTCAATAAGAATAACTCAGTCAAAAATAAGAGGCAGAATCCGTGGTATTTGAGGTTTTAAAAGGGGTTTTATTCCTTAAAAAGGAATTGGTTATATGGTTCGAACCATGGCAAATCGTATTCCGTTGCCACTAAGGCTCGGGAAAGGATAGACAATACTTTATTGACAAGTTATCATATATATAGTCAATGCATTACAGTAAAGACAGATGCAGGAGGCGTAACAGCTGAGAGGAGAGATAAGAATACACATACGTAATGAAAGAGGCGTTACAATAGGCGTGCATGAGGGCATGTACTAGAAACGTCATTATGTGATATCACAGGTGGGTGGATCCATAAGAGAATCCTGCAGTGTCAGCAGAAATATATGGCAGAGATGCGCGCGCAGCAGTATGACGTGTAATTGACGTGTAACTGGAGGGTGAAGGGGACTTGACATTTAGCCTTACATGAGGAGACAGAAGTCTGGGTTGTCAGAACAACCTAGTCCCAAATCGTATCTAATATCTTGTGTTTAAGGAACTGTATTATCTGGAAGGAAAGGTCTCTCGGGCAAAAGGCTATTCTATACTGACTGCTAGTGCGTGCATATGCGTCTACGTGTCTACATGAGATGCGAGGGGGCATGGGCCTACCATGGTAACAGGAGCTATGAATTACTTGCATGGAGACAGTGAGGCCGGGCCCTTTGCTCTGCAGCTGGAAGGATGTTTTCCTAAACTACTAGACAGGAATGTATTTTCGAGGAGCGGAGCAGATAACTTGAAGGCAAAATACCGTTTTGGCAGGCAACAGGCTGAGCCAGGCACCGTTAGCCGCGCAGGGAGTAGGACAAAGGTCATGGATACAGATGCTCATCCAGGCGGGAGCATTCAGAGGCAGAAAGCAGGAAAGGACTCGATGACAGAAATCAGGGCCTAACTCGCCTGAGCCAGGGAAAACGTGAAAAGTGCACCATGAAAAGACGTTGGCAAGGCACACTTAGGAACGGAATATCCGACCCATTCATGGTGGATCTGAAAGAGGACATATTAACGTTGGACGCAAATGTATTTGCGTCTTCATAGCTGATACAGGAGGGAAGTTACATGCACTTTAAGCTCGTACATGGAGACGGTGGGGTACACGTTAGGGAACATTTCTGACCATAAAATTTATATTTCCTCAACAGACTGTCACTCATCCATGGAGTTACTCACACTCCTAGTCATTCATGCAAAAATCATTCACACCTCCATTTTCTCAACTATACAGTTATACACACTTTACTTATTCAAACATATACTAACACATATTTACTCTCTTATACAATCTCTGATACAAGCTCCCAATGATATATATATTATGCACAGTTATTTATATATGTCAACTCTCACATGTACTGTGTTTTACATATGTACTTACTTTGACATGTAGCACTGAGATATCCATTGACTCACCAATACAGTCATGCACACAGTCAACCGCCCATACAGCTGTTTCCACATGCACTTTTGAACCCATACATCTAGTGAATCAACTGCTCACATATCTATGCACAGAGTCATACACCTCCCAGCCACCCACACACACATCCAGTCTCCCATACAAATACTTGGGCAACCAACCAATAACCCATATAGTTACTCAAATAGCTCCTGATCAACACATGCAGCAGTTTACTGAACAACAGACATAATGATGTACAAATTAAGACAGTTTAGTCACTAACTCATGCCCTCAGTGAGACACATTTAATCACTCACTCATACAGTCAGTCATGCACCAACTAAATCCTTCATCCAGACACTTATACATCCACTCATTCTTCAATATGTAAGACATATTTTAACTTTACTGAAACATACAGTCACTGGGTGTTGTCATCAGTGATGTCATCAGTGATGTCATTTGAGATGTCATCAGTGATGTCATCAGTGATATCACTGACCATGTCATGAATGATGTAATATGTGACATCATCAGCAGTGGATTGCGGGTGCGCGATATATAGTTAGGGCAACTAACTATATATGAAATTTCAATGGTTTTGTGTGAGTAAAATATGGTTTTGTAAATGCTAATTCCTAACTATATATGGTCTATAACCTATGTTTTTTTCATTGAATTTCAATGGTTTTTTAAAAGCTAATATCTGTAGCTGTAAAATGTCTTTTTCTTTATATCCCAAATTATATTTTATATGTTTATGATTATTTTAAAAAAAAATATTTTTGGGGTTCGCTCCTGGTTCGCGAACCGGGAAGCTTTCCGTTAGCTCAATTTGATGCCGCGACCCGGTCCCCTAACCGGTAAACGTTCCGTTCACGCAACTACCGCATCAGAAATCAACATCGTGACGCGTCGCGGAAACGCGACATATCACGTTGTCGCGTAATGCGTCTTATGACGCGCCGCGTTAGCGCTCCCGGAAGTGCTCCGGAACGCGAACCGGAAGCGATTCGAGGCGCGGCGTGCTCCGCGTAACGTGAGCGGAACAGGTCATGTGACTTGTTTATTAAAGTTTCCATTGGTTCATTTTACTTTTGGTTTCCTAATGATGTAAGACTAGGTCATGTGACCTAAAAATAACACTTTTCATTGGTTTAGAACTATTTTTTTTCCCAAATGATGAAAGCCCCCACCTTTTTTCTCACTCTGACTTTCAACTTTGAGAAAGGAAGACCTGATCATTTGCTCTGATTAAAAAATGGCTTCAATAGTAGCTTCAGCTTCTGCACCCCCACCACCACCACCACCATCTCCTCATAGGAAGAGAGGACCACCTGCACAGTTTATTGGAAACACAGAGGAGGAAGAGGAACAAGAAGACGGAGAGGAAGAAGAGGGACCACGATTTGTCAAAGAGTTACCCCGGGTATCTCATCGCAAAGTTAGCTTTATCTGGCAATTTTTTTCCATTCCACCAGGAGAGAAAAAAGTCAATGCACGCCATGCTACGTGCCTTATCTGCCAAGATAAGTTATCCAGGGGCACTAATAAAAAATACAGCTATGGAAATTACACGATGCACCGACATATGCAGAGGTGGCATCCAATCAACTATAGTCGTGCAGAGATGCGTGAACTACAACAGAACCCCCCAACTTCGGTGGCCAGAACATCTACTGATATCTCTCTCACAGTTGCAGAGGCAAACGAAACAGTGCCAAATATACAAAAAAAAATTGTCCATCTGAAGCTGACATGCCTATATTGTGGCACTTTAATTTCATGCGCAAACATGAGTGTGAAATTAATTAATTTGGCTTTCGAGAAACACCGATGCTCCAAACGCAACAAGTTTTAATTTTTTTTTTGCTCCTGTTGAGCCCTTTTCAATGCCTCTTTCTGTTCTTTCCCTTTGAAAAAAAAAAAAAAAAAAAAAAAAGTGTTCAAAAAATACAAAAAAAACAAATAATGTTCAAAAAAGAAAAAAATAATATAAAACAAAAAAAAAAAAAGTTCTTTTCAGAACTACCTCCCCTTTTTACAAAAATTGCTAGAAAGTGTAACACTCTGGCAAGCTGTTTTTTTTTAGTTCGCTTTCCGGTTCGCTCGCCGGTTCGCGAACCGGGAGCTAACCCCAATTTTTAAAAAAAATAAATAAAGGAGTAAGTACAAGAGAAGAAAACAGAGAGTGATGTAAAAAGAAAGACAGCTATAGGGACTAAACCAGAAATGGTGTTTAATAGATTTATTTACCTAAGAAAAGAAGGAAGAGGATATAATTGTGGAAAACAAAATACATAAGGAAGTGAAAGAATCAAGCATTGAAAATGCAATAGGTTTCACAATAGAAGAGTTTGTTCGTTTGGTTTTGCAAATGGATGAGTGGCGTTGTGTGGATGAGAGGCGTTGCGTGGATAATTGGCGTTGTGTGGATTATTGGTGTTGCGTGGATGAGTGGTATTGCGTGGATTAGTGGCATTGCGTGGATGAATTGCGTGTGTGAATGGCGTAGTGTGTGTGAGTGACGTTGTGTGTGTGAGTGGCGTTGTGTGTGTGAGTGGCGTTGCGTGTGTGAGTGGCGTTGCATGTGTGAATGGCGTTGCGTGTGTGAGTGACGTTACTGTGAGGGGGGGAGAGGAGAAATGCACACAGCAGACAGGAGAGGGGACGAAGCGGGGACAGTAGAATGAGAAGGTAAAGCAGCCGGGGCGTTTATAGTGAAGCTAAACTTCACTTCAAAGGTGTGGGAGGAGTACGCCTGAGGAAACAGACGGCGATTTGGTAATGTGCACACGCATTTTAGGTCAATGCACTTGTGTATTGAACCAAAACCCACGGGCACAGCTCCAAATTTGCACATTTAAATAATCTTTGTTTAAAGCTCTATAGTCTGAAGCCCTAAAGTAGGTGAATGTGATTGAAATGTAACGAAAAGAGTACAAAACATTTACCTTATAATTCTTGTTAACTTTTTCAATTCTTTTTTCATACTTTCAATCTGTGAAAGAGAGAACAAACATTTCAAAAATATTAAAACATGTATTTAAAAATTAGAAAAGACAAGGGAAAAGGTTCAAGAACAAACAGTTTTTCAACAACTTTGACATTTACAGAAGCCTCTGCTTCTCTACGTCCCCTACACAATCCTAAAGATATATATATTAAACAAACAGTATCTTGATGCTGATGAAGTGAGGCCTATTTTGGAACATGGTGCATCTTTTGCACTGCTGATGTCTCACAATAGTGATGCAATAGCAGCGCAAAAGAGATGTAAAGCCACCAAAAAATTGTGTCTAACATTTTAAATGATTGTTTCAGGATGCAAATAAGATGTGTCCTTTCAAGAGGTTTGTTTGAGGTGAGGCCTATTCAGGTTTAACAAAAAAAACAGTACCCAGAAGTGCAGCACTGTAAGCATTAACTTTGACACTTACAGAAGCCTCAGTTTCTCCATATCTACCTCACATTTCTAAATGTATATCATAAGTACAAAAAGTAGAGAATTAATTATACATGTTAAATGGTTTATTTTTGCTGTTCTCAGAATGTATCAAATTTCACTAAAACAGTGACTTGAAGGTATTCATCATGTAACAGCGGGGAAAAAAAACACAATCAAAATGATTGTGTTTAAAAAACCCATACAACATAAGAAATCTGAATTCAAAACTCATAAAAATTAACTTACTTTCCATGACGTCGAAGGATGTCCTATGAATAGCTTACACTCCTTTGTGCTATTAATATTTTCAGCCCGCCACTTTCTGAAAGAAAACCTCCATCGTTTTGAAAAATATGTTACATACATGTTTCCACATGGCCAAATCATGTTAGAGCGATTTACAACTTTTGGAATTCTTGTAACCAAATCCCGTCATTTTCTATTTTTGCAACTTTCAGAAAGAAAACGTTTAAGATTACTTTCACAATCCTGGACTACTAATATCTTACTCTTCTTGCTCACTCATGTTCTACTTTTCCTATCACACTGATACTGCTTAGTATGAAGCAGACTTACTTGCATCAGGTTTATATAGTTGGATTTTTAAAATGACATTTTAAACAAAATTTTGGACCAATAATCTAGACAGCATTGCAGACTTACATTCCCTCTACTCCATGAACCTCTTGAAATTCCTCAGAGCACATCCCGAGATTCTTTCCCTAAAATTTTGGTTTTAAAAACACCAGGTAAGAATTTTTAAGGTCATACGGCAATTTTTTTTTGAAAGTTATAACAGAATCGTTGCAGAATGACCAGCCGTTTCTAGACTTTAAATAAGCTGTGTAATGTCCTGATGTTGTTGAAGGACCGTCATGATAGATTATTGCTACAGTTACAAAAGTCCTTCCTGATATTGACAACTGCGAAGCAACAACATTTTTTATTAAAGTTGTCAATTTTGTTCCATCAGGCCTACATCGTTGGAACATTAAAATGACATACTGGCCATATCTTCGTATAAATAATGTTGACATCATTTCAGATTTACATTGGCTACACTCCATGTTGTGATCAGCTGCTTTTACTAACTTATTAAAGGACACTGATTTACTGTCTGGCAAAGTTAAATATATAAATCTTTCTGAGTCTACACTAGATGTACTTGATACCCTACAGTTCTCGCAGTCATGCTGCCATTGATAAGAAAGCCCAAACAGGTGATCTACATCTACACCCTCATCTTGCAATACGTCAAGCATATACATTAAAAACTCCTGACAATCCTGCTGATTATTTTCAGAGAAGTCTGTTTGACCTGAACATTCGGCTAAGAGATAACGAACTTCAGACACACTTTCTACTTTTGTTCGATCAGTGCTACATTTCTCTAACACAGAATTCAACAAACAGCATAAACTTTGTTCCGAATTGAACACAATCTGTTCTTTTAAAGTCTCTAGTGAAAAGAGAACATTAACCACTACATTTGCATAGCAGTTGACACCAGAACTGTTTTCAAATTGAAAACCGACAACATCTTCAACAGAATCCGTTTTCTTTCTGCTTACAATTTTCGGTTCATCGACTTTTGGTCTTTTTCCTACAACCTCCCTACTATTACTGATATTTCTTCGTTTACGGCCTACCACACGTTTCTCAAACAAAGGATATTGAGGCAAATGTGGCGCATACTCTCTTCTTAACCTATTGTATTCCTTAACACAATCTAGATCCACACAAATGTTTGTGACATCACAATCAATCAAGTACAATCCCGATAAAGTTCTAACTCGTGACAATGCCACATATGCCATACCCTCCTTGAACACAGAACTGCCAATATTCACCAATGCACTATCTACACTTAAACCTTGCGATTTATGGATTGTCACCGCATATGCCAAGCAAACAGGAAACTGCTTACGGCGAACATATAAGTCTTTAACAAGCAGAAACCTAGCAGAACAACGAGCAATTAGCTGTACTTCCTCAATGCCATCAAATTTAATTTTTAAAAATTCAATTCCATCTCTACTTCTGTATTTCTCAAAATCAACAACATTACCCATTGATCCATTTACCAGACCTCTTTCAACATGTAAATTCCTTCTCAAAATGATTCGGCAATTTAAACACACATTCAAAGTCTTTTCAAAACCCGCAGTTTTAGATATAGACTTCTCTAATGCATCCAATTTTGATTTCAAATTCTCAGACAAAATAATTGTTGATCCCATATGCTCTATTCTGTCAATAGCTTCCAGTTTCACAATCTCTTGCTTTTCTAAATTCAACATTTTGTTGTTGAAGATGGCTCATTCTGCAAGAGTTGGCATCAAACATATTCCAGATTTCTTCTCAGTAATTTTCTGAAAAATATTCTCAGGCACAACGTCTTGTTCTGGATATAAATTTGACAGTAATCGTGCATGTAAAGCTTCTTTCCCACGCTCAGTCACTTTTCCAATTCTAACATCTTGTAGAATATTCTTGTAATCTTCATCCTTCGCCTGACGCATATTTTCATGTAGTTCTGCATAATTGAAATTTAACCATATATTGACGTTGCCAATGCTCCCTAGGCACTTCCTGGTATCTTCATGTGTAAGCATTTTGAACACAGGTTGTCCTTTCACTGGTGTAAGCTGCAGAAGATCTCCAAAAACAATGATGTGTTTGCCTCCAAATAACACATCATACTCAGTTTTAAGAACTTCTTGCATTCTCAAATGCACAAAGGCAAGCATGACATTGGATACCATGCTTACTTCGTCAATGATAAGAAGTTTCATTTTCCTCAATACTCTTGAAACTTCACAACAAGCATCTCCAGATAACTTGTGGTATTGTAATTTGTTGTCATGCTCCACTGGCAGCATCAGTAGACGATGCAAAGTAATACCTTTAATGTTATGTGCTGCCAGTCCAGTTGGAGCGGTGACAACACAAGACAGCGATGACTCAGTCCTTTTCTGCAGATAACATGAAATTGCTTTAATGATGAAACTTTTTCCAGTTCCCGCTTCTCCACTCACGTACAGTCGGACAGGCTTCAACAACGTACATGAGCACTTTTTCTTCTCATGACTTAATCCATGATCAATTTGCTTGGTAACTTCGTCATATATTTTCCTCTGCTCAACGTTGAGTTGTTTTTCCAAGACTTCTAAGTTAACCGCATCCTCCAGAGCATGTGTCATGGCTCTTTCCACTTCATTCATAGCAGTGGCAGCTTCATTTTCGATAACAGGTTCTCCTAGTGGATCCTGACTCAATGAAACAGAACTCTGACTGTCCTGAGAACTGTCTCTGGCAATCTCGGCTGCAATCGTTGCTTCCTGCTCAATTTCCAAAGTCAACATTTCTTGATATTTGGGAAAAGCAGGACATTCTATGGTCTCCTTCGCAGCAGTGAAAGAGTCTTCATAACAGAGGAAATCTCCAAGCAGTTCCTCTTCTGCACGCCAAGGCTTGAAAAGTTGCAAAAGGGCTAAATAGAAAAACTCCTTTTTTTCTGGAGATTCGCCACTCAATTTTCGATGGTTTACCAAGTGGCATTTTCTTTGCTTGACCAGACATCCCTCACTTCCAATTACAGCATACACTCCTTTCTCAATATCTTCTTTGATGTTCCTCTTGAATATGTAATTTTGTAGAACCTCATACAAACAAACATTCTCCAGGTGACTGCTTCTATTTGGATAATATGTATCCAACATGTTGGTCTTCAAAATGTCGGTACTGTTTGGCTCCTTTTCCGCCAAATACTCAATTTCCCGCACAGGTTTCAGAACTCGATTACGCGTTGCAGCAAGACCAAGACTCGCCCAAACAATACTCCTGGATTTGGCATAAAGACTTGCTGAAGACAACCGGTCAGAACATTCGTAAGCTCCGATTTCTCGATGCGACAACATCTTCAGACTGAAACTGTACAACTTCTTGCTGAGGCTCTTTTCATGGGAAACGTCCTCCCACATATCCTTCAATTCTGTCTTTTCTTTTTTGGTGATGTAAGATGTCACATACCGAGCCACAGCCATACAGTTGTCAGCCACAAACTGTATATCCATGTTAGCATTCCACATGGACAAAATCACTGGGTTGTAATCGTTGATGTACTTGGACTCTTCGTTCCTTTTCAAACTGTATGTATTTTTGGGTGATTTCCTCGTCACATTATGTCGCAGAGAAGACATCAAACTGTTCACTCTTCCTTTAGAAATCACTGGTCGTGGAAAGTTGAAACGACATTTGGTGTAGAACTTATCCTTGTTTCTAAATTTACGACGGCAGTGCTTTCCACAACGATGGCTTTGGAAACGTAGAACTTGTTCTCTTAGGCTTTTCTTCTCCGTTGCGTTTGGAACAGCACACGTAGAATACTGTTCTATGAAACTCATCACTAAGTCATCCGGATCTGTTCCAAATTTAGGTGCATCCTTGATCCACAGCAGCATATGTATATGAGGAGCACCTCTTGCTTGGTACTCCTTTCTCCAGAAGAAATCCAACACCTCTCCAAGAGGTGGATTCTTCTTATTCATGATGAAAGACATCATAGCTTCAAATCTATGATTGAAGTACCTGCATACATTCACTGGATCCAAAGAGCACAGTTCTCCGGGTGTCTTGAATTCGATGTTTTCAATGTTTCCATTTGCCTCTCGTAGAAATTCAAGTAAGTCTTCCCAGCCATACTCGGCACAGCTGAGATTAAGGAACCATGTTGGAGTTCCTAAGTTCCTCAGCATACATTTTAAATCACCATGATGACGGTACCAGTACTCATTAGTACCACGCTGACACGCCATGAGATTAATTAGGTGAGAATCCAAAATACTGTCTTGGACATTGACTTTATGCATAAAGTCACTTGCTGAGATGTTTCGCATCTGTATACCACTTTTCAAGATGTGGTTCACTGCATATGACAGTCCAGACAGATCGCTTTCAAACAGGAGATGAAACAAATAGGGAATGCATTGACGAAACCTAGCATCTTCTGCATACAATCGTAAAGTCCGGTATTCAGAAGCAGGAATTTGATGAGGTCGCTCATCATATCTTCCTCCTTGACCTGTTGGAAATAGCTGTGGGAAACACCGAGCTTCCAAACTTTCCTCCCAAACACTAATGGGACTCCCTTTGGCTTGTTTCATTTGAAACAACTCAATAGCATTCCCCATGACTTCCTTGGAATGCAAAGGATGAACACTATAATGTTCATATATTTCTTCACTTTTAGAGGCCTCTACTTTCTCAATTTGGCCAGCACACAAATCGCTATCCTCTTCATCACTTACTTCCTCTTCTGCAACATATACATTCTTATAGTACTTATTACTTTTCTTCAAATACAATGTTGCCTTTTTGACTTTCCTAACATCCACTAAATCTTGCCATATTTTCTTATTCTTTGTCGGAACCCCATTAACTAAGATAACCAGAGGTTCCTCTTCCACTTTTTCTACTCCAATTGTGTTTATGTTTTTGTTCAAATCTAGAGGCAAATAAACAACTCTTCCCTTTAATCCTCTCTGTAAATCTGATGGAGGCAACTTCCCTGTCTTTGGCTCCATTCTTACAATAGCCTGAAAGGGATGGATACTTTGAATCAAAATAGATTCATAAGTATTTAAATCCTTCAATTCAGAAGGAATCTCAACCAATTCCAGATTATTATGAACCGCCCTAGCAGGCATCTGCTTTTGGTTTAATTTGTTACAACAATAAGTACACACACGTTGATCCGATCCCAAATCAAAACAATTTTCTACCATCAAGTATGTGGCAAAATCCTTCCATTCACTATTATTTTCCCTTTCACTTTTTGCATATAAATCCACTAACTTAATCTGATTCTTGTAATAAGTGCGTCGACAACACACACAAGTGAAATTAGGCCTCTCACTTGATTTCATCTGAAACGTGGCAATTTCCTTCTGAAAATTATCTGTACTGGAAACCTGTACATTATCTTCAACATTACCCTCTACTTCTGGATCAATTTGAACATTCTCATCTTTACTTCCAAAGTAACAAAAGTCAATTTCTTCACAAACATTCTTGACATCTATTTCAGAACCATGCAAAAGAGCAGCACATAATTGTTTAAGCATAATTGCTGGACTCTTAGCATGATACAACATTCTCACTAATTTCCTCACTTTATTATGATGCACTGCTAGCATCCTGAAATGATGAAAAACACTCTGGCATACTCTCCTGGAAAGACAAGCCAGTGAATGACCACGCAAACCTGTCACTTGTCTCACTCTGCAAGGATCTAATTCTTGCAACAACTTCATTTTCTGCTTCTGCTATTAAATGTCCGTACAAAATCACAAAGCAAATTGATGGAATCCTGTCGCACACTGCAAATAGAACTACACTTCCAAATGTACACAGGACCTTTAGGACGTCTTTCTAAAACCTCATTACCTAACACCTCTTCTATCTCTGTTGTCACAAGTTTTTCTTTTTCAACTGGACAACCATCCTTCACTTCAAAAGCTCGACCACTGGTGTCAACTGCAAACACCAAATCATTATCCTGAAAATAACTCTCCTCATTAAAAAATGCCTCACAACTTGAACTATGCATCCATTCTCCGGAAAAAACTTCACAAAAGTCACTACGATTAACTACTCTCTTCCATCTACTATTTGATTTGAAATCAGAAATTACCTTGTTTAGTGTCCTAATTCTATTGATTACCAAAAGAAACAACTTTCGCTTAATTTCGAAAGCATGATCAATATTTTTCTCTACATTTTTCTTTTTCTTATAAAATGCCACTTTCTGTTGGCCTTTCTTAATATTTTTTAATAAATTAACTATTATCCTGTTGCGGAACATTCGTTTTCGAATGTCCCTAAACTGTTGTTTCCTTCTACTATCATGCACAGAGTTATCTCTTGCTCTAGCAGTAACATTTTTGATTGGTCTTTCCTTTCCATTTAAATTGCTTCTCTTTTTCTGGACTGAAACATTTTTTGTAGAAATACTTTTTTTACTACAAATATTTCTTATGAATGATTTCGTGGTCTTACCCGGAGCTTTCTTGGTGATTTCACAAGTTTTTTTGGGAGAGGACTGCTGCAATAATAGATGATCCTGCTGTCTTTGACGTTTTCTAGCCTTTCTAATTCGATTCTTAGTTGGCATTTTCAAATTTTGAAATGATCTGCAGTTGAATCTGTGGAAAAATATAATAAAAAATGTTATTAACCACTATTACCAAACAGTAAATGAATAACAGTCATCAAAAACTTAACACCCTACTTATTATTTAACATAGCAAATCTTTTGCACCACCACTGCGTCACAAAAGTGACGCACAGTGGTACAAAACAGGCATACACCTATCATAAATCTCTCCGTAACATTTTAAATGATTGATTCAGGATGACGATAAGGTGTGGCCTTTCCAGAGGTTTGTTTAAGGTGAGGCCTACTCACGGTTGCAGAAGAGTTTTTCGCTTGTTGAAGAATACAAAGGATAAAATTCATGTGAAGGCCTACCAATGAAGTAAGTCATGTCCACTTCAATCTTGAACAAAAGCCAGACCTGTTTTGAATCTGTGGTCAGACCTAAACTTCATCTGCACAATGTCATTCATAAACTTAGGAAACACTACTAATGTAATTGAAAAAAGTGGAGTGTTTTTCCTTTTTTCAGAATTACATCACCTATGTTTCCTCATTGACTGAAAATGTCCTTAAGACACATAAAAGCGTTTTTTTGGATTGCCCTTGCACCATCTTTGGGTCATTTTTAACATGGCTATGTAACTCCCATAATCAAAATCAAAATTTGCCAAGCACAGGTGGGAGCGTATTTACAAGAAAGTTGCCCCATGGAGAAAGCTCTTCAATTAAAATGGGAAAAATAACATCATAGACACTCAAATGCCTTTTAAATATGCTCCAAACAACCTATGAAGCTCTAGCAGTACATATCCAGAAATGTAATTGATTTCAAAAAACGTTTTTGAACACAACATATAAATCAATTGTATACCTACATTCAAGAGGAAATTACTGAAAATGTCCTTAAGACACATAAAAGCGTTTTTTTGGATTGCCCTTGCACCATCTTTGGGTCATTTTTAACATGGCTATGTAACTCCCATAATCAAAATCAAAATTTGCCAAGCACAGGTGGGAGCGTATTTACAAGAAAGTTGCCCCATGGAGAAAGCTCTTCAATTAAAATGGGAAAAATAACATCATAGACACTCAAATGCCTTTTAAATATGCTCCAAACAACCTATGAAGCTCTAGCAGTACATATCCAGAAATGTAATTGATTTCAAAAAACGTTTTTGAACACAACATATAAATCAATTGTATACCTACATTCAAC
Source organism: Lissotriton vulgaris (assembly GCF_964263255.1). NCBI lineage: Eukaryota > Metazoa > Chordata > Amphibia > Caudata > Salamandridae > Lissotriton > Lissotriton vulgaris. The sequence goes on from NW_028253954.1 coordinate 96,024, forward strand.
AGGAAATGACTGAAAATGTCCTTAAGACACATAAAAGCGTTTTTTTTTATTGCCCTTGCACCATCTTTGGGTCATTTTTAACATGGCTATGTAACTCCCATAATCAAAATCAAAATTTGCCAAGCACAGGTGGGAGCGTATTTACAAGAAAGTTGCCCCATGGAGAAAGCTCTTCAATTAAAATGGGAAAAATAACATCATAGACACTCAAATGCCTTTTAAATATGCTCCAAACAACCTATGAAGCTCTAGCAGTACATATCCAGAAATGTAATTGATTTCAAAAAACGTTTTTGAACACAACATATAAATCAATTGTATACCTACATTCAGTTGGAAATGACTGAAAATGTCCTTAAGACACATGAAAGCGTTTTTTTGAATGCCCTTGCACCATTTTTGGGACATTTTTAACATGGCTATGTAACTCCCATAATCAAAATCTAAATTTGCCAAGCACAGGTGGGAGCGTATTTACAAGAAACTTGCCCCATGAAGAACGCTTTCCATTTAAAAAGGGAAAAATACCATCATAGACACTCAAATGCCTTATAAATATGGCCCAAACAACCTATGAAGCTCTAGCAGTACATATCCAGAAATGTAATTGATTTCAAAAAATCGTTTTTAAACACAACATATAAATCAATTGTATACCTACATTCAAGAGGAAATGACTGAAAATGTCCTTAAGACACATGAAAGCGTTTTTTTTAATGCCCTTGCACCATTTTTGGGACATTTTTAACATGGCTATGTAACTCCCATAATCAAAATCTAAATTTACCAAGCACAGGTGGGAGCGTATTTACAAGAAACTAGCCCCATGAAGAAAGCTCTTCAATTAAAATGGGAACAATAACATCAGAGACACTCAAATGCCTTATAAATATGGCCCAAACAACCTATGAAGCTCTAGCAGAACATATCCAGAAATGTAATTGTTTTCAAAAATAGTTTTTAAACACAACATATCTGTTTCAGCTTACATGAGAGACCATGGAATGGGCTCCATGTACAACAATAACTTGTGTTACTGCATGCCAGATTTCTACACAGAATATGCAATTACAATTTCTCAAAGAAACAAAATCTATTTGTATATCACTTGAGACAAAGCCACATTTTAAAAACACAGCTTTCTTCATCATTTTCTCCTTAAATCATACTATTCTCTATCTAAATTAAATACATCTTTCCTCACCTTAGCAAATACTTTTTGAGTTTCAAAACAGTCTCAAAAATACACCAAATTGTCTTCAGCAGAACAAAGAGGATGCACTCCAGAGGCTGCAGCTATAGAAAGCACAGAAATGCTGATATTCATTACACATATCTCTCATATTAGCCAATCATAACTCTTCCCTCACTTTTTTCAAATCAAAACCCTTCCCCCCTCTGCCCTCTCTGCCTTTTTTGCTTAGCAACCACCTCCTGAAAGACCTCTCATGTTTGCAAGTTCACACAACAATGTTTCAATTGAACTCTGAACTCTCAGTGCACCTGCGTATCCAGTGCAATCTTTCATTAAATGTTTTTTCCTTGACCATTCAAATTACATCTTTCAAAGAACACATCCATGCACCCTAACTTTCTGTTTTCAGAAATGGAAATGCACCAATCACTGCTAATGAATCATTAGCACTGGAAATCCACAGTTTTTTTTCTTTACAAACTCCTACTGTTTCAACTGCCCTTTCATTACCACACTTCATCTGACTGCAGCACAACCTTCTCCCACCATGTTTAATGTCTGGATTGTTGGACATAGTTACATCTACTGGGCTCAAAGGTATGCTGAGAACAGAAATTTATCTAACCTCAATTTACAAGATGTGGAAATTAAGTGGTTGGGCCAAAGAGGATTAAAATGTCACCAATTGATACCATTGGTGAAAACCTTTATGCATTTGCCAAAACCTGACCTGTTAATTGTGCACTGTGGAGGTAATGATTTGGGCACTTTGACTGGGGTAGGTCTGGAAATGCTTTTAAAGGACACCTTTGAGCAATTAATGTCACTTTTTCCTCAAACTGCCTTGGTATATTCCAATATATGCCAAAGACAGAAATGGAGGTGGTCCAACCAATTTTGTCCACAAATTGAGAAGTCGAGGAAGCATGTAAACAAATCTGTTTCAGCTTACATGAGAGACCATGGAATGGGCTCTATGTACAACAATAACTTGCGTTACTACATGCAAGATATCTACAGAGGAGATGGAGTTCACTTCTCAGATGAGGGCAACAGAATTTTCATTTTGAATTTAAGACTGTGCATTGGTACCTACTTATAAGTACCTAAATGTACCATAAACCCAAAAGCTCTTCTCAGAGCTACCCTACATCTGATCACTCACATTTATTATTTTTCTCTAACTTTTTTCTCTAATTTTCAACAAACTACGCTCCCAGAGCGCTACCCGGTACGCAAACTGGAAGCTAACCGCGCAAAATTTTTTTAAAAAATGTTTTTTTCCCGCACATATGGTCCTCCTCAGCCACCCTCAGAAAACCTAGGGGGTCAAGATACATCTACCGTGCCCCCTTCTACCCATTCTGAACATTATTTGCCCTCCATCTTGTATCTTGATTCGACCGAAACACAAAATGGTGGACTCCCGTAACGCTGCTGGTTCGCGGACCGGGACGCATACCGGGAAGCGGTCCAATAAAAAAGGTGGGAAAGTAATTCACAGAAAAACGACTGGAGACACTCTCACCAAATATACATTAGCTCATACTACATAACAATCCCTTTCATTTTCACAAATTTGATTGAAATTCCATTTAGCCATTAAGCCTGTAGACCTCTCTAAATACCGTGAGGTAAATTACTTCACAAAACAGAAGTGTTGGAATTGACAACCAATGAAAATGTTACTTTCATTTTCTACTTTTATTACCTGACATTTGATTGGTTATATACCTGAATATATATAAAGAAAGAGAAGGAAACACAGCCATTTTGACTGCTACTTCTTGTTGTACATTACAATTGAATTATCACTAAACACTTCAACTTGTTTGTAAAGGTAAGTTGATATTTTTAAAACTGAAGTATATTGTGCACTATAAGTTAATATGGTAAACTTTTTCTGATAGTTATATACTATCCCTCTGTAGTAGTTATAGATTTAGATAGACTTCTCTGTTATAGTTATGGATGGAGTTAGGCTTCTCTTGGTTAAATCACAGACACTTTTTTATATTCCTACTTCCACTCTGATACTATACACTGCCAAAAGATAAATTCACTGATAAAAACTGCCTATCTAAAATTAATCCCAACAGTGCCCTATCTCTACTAATATATATTTTTTTAATCCAAATTTCAGGCAAAATGGAAGGCGAACAGAAAGTTGAATTTAAAATTGTCCTGCAAGAGAGCAGCCAAGAAAACATTTATCAAAATGAAAATGAATTTATGGATGAAGCTATGGACCAAGAACTACTGCAATGTGTGCAAGCAGTAGATGACCTCCTTAAAAATGAGGACATTTTACACCCTCAGAGACTACAAAGTATATTCAATGAGAATTATGAAATTTCTGACAGTGAAATGTTAGAAAGTTTAATAAATTATGAAACACAATCACAATAAAAAAAATGCTTAAAAAATAAAGAAATTAAAAAATAATCAACAAAAACAACAAACAATTAACATACAGTATTTGAAAAGTCTATCATTCTTTTTTCCTTATAGTACGCTGCCCAGAACGCTTTCCGGTTCGCGGACTGGGCGCTCCCCACGCAAAAAAAAAAAAATTTTTTTTTTTTTGCCCTGCTGGGACCTTTTAAAACCTCCACATAAAACCTAGGGGGTCAACGAGGATCTACTATGCCCCCTTATGGTAATTTCCCCCTTTGTTTTGGCCTCCTCTTGTCTCTCGATCCTACCGAGAGACAAGATGGCGGCCGCTCCGGACTGTTTAGAATGTTGACAGACACCGGAGAACCAATCAGCTTCGCATCGCAAAGTTCCGTTACGCGAAAAGTACGCAAACCGGAGCGCTACCCGGAGCGCTGTTACAGATATATATCTTTTTTTGAACGTTAATTTCTCAAAATCCACTGAAGCACATATATTGAGACCTAGCAAAGGCACATCGGGCTAACAGTCCCTACAATTTTGCCAAGTTTCGTGCAAATCCATTCAGCCATTCGAGCTAAAAGTGAGGCCAACCGCCCTATGGAAAAATGAATGGGAAAAACGTGTTTTGGGACCCCCCTTTTTTCTCGGCCCCCCCTTGACGACCCCCCCCCAAAATTTCCAGGGGCTGCTCAGAAACAAAATGTGCCATTTTCCTGAAAAGTTCAGCCAATTCCGTCCACAAACGCCAAAGTTATTAGACATAGAATTTTCAAAAATCCCATAGGGAAAAAATCCTAACTATATATACCTACTGGCGACCGCCAGTAGGTAATATATATATATATATATATATATATATATATATATATATATATATATATATATATATATATATATATATGAGTGTACAATAAATATCATATAGCATGTACCTGTACAGTTATTGGCAGTGGGTGAAGCAGGCTGTGCTCCAGTGGCCTCCTGAGAAGGGCATGGGCATTTTAATTTTTACAAATTAAGCACTGCAGGAAACTCACTCCCTGGATTACTTGGTTCCTCTCTCCAGTCAGATCAAGCAACGTTTTAAGAAAGAAAGAAAACAAATACTGCCAGCAATGAGAGACGTTGAGGGAATAGGTTTTGCGGCTTTGCAGTAAAATAAATAAATATAACAATTTCCAAGCAAAAAGAGTGTTTTCAGTATTCCATGTTCATCAATGAATTATTAAATTTATTAAACACAATCCAGTCCACAGGCCAGTGATTTCCAATTGAATTCCAATGTTCAACCTTTATTCATGAAAGTACATGCAATAATCAGTTCCATTGATTCCTTTCAGTCTGATTTAATGAATTCTATTTCATCACATCTTTTCATATAATTCCATCAATTCTTTACAGCCAGGAATCAATGGAACTGATTATTGGATGTATTTTCATGAATTGTAAAATTATATCATGAAATATTTAGAGCAGATTCGATAATATTATTGGGCTGCCAGAGTTAATAAAAAGGGTGCACGTACTTCCATGTGCCAATCGTTCTCATCAGGTAACACTGAGCCACAGCCTGGTCACAGCTTGCGATCTAGCAGCAAACTCATCACACTGCTGTGCTCGGTCCCTGGCCAAACGGCTCTCTGCAGTTTCCTCGTCCATATCTTCAGGGGCAAGGACCCCACCACCAGCACGAGAGCTCAGGAGAAACCCTACAGGAAACAGCCATGGCCCCGCCTCCGGCCGCTTGTAACATTGTAAACTCCTGCTGCAGGACAAATCCCACAGTGCGTCACAGTTGAGTATAGAAGTGGCTGACAGTGAATAATAGAAACTGCTAAATGTGGACGTAGACAGTGCAAGACTGTAGCATACGTAGAATCGTTGAACTGCTGTGCTGTGGCTTATCATTAAAAATAAATAAAATAGGGTGGCCTCCTTTAACATAGCGTCACAAAGGGATTTTGAATAGCCACAAGGAAACGATTTCATGGTCAACAGCTAATTGAGAAACAGTCAAGTAACTGTATATTATAGTAAAATGTGAACTTAAAACCTCTTACTATACATCATATATATATATATATATATATATATATATATATATATATATATATATATATATATATATATATATATATATATATATATATATATATATATTACCTACTGGCGGTTGCCAGTAGGTAGTTATAGTTAGGATTTTTTTCAATGTTAAATCTCAAAATTCTATTTGGAATAACTTTGGCGCCGGTTGACGAATCTGCCTGAAAATTTCCTCAAAATGGCCTCGCGGAGCTCCGGTCCTTCCCTGAAAGTTTGGGGGGGATGCGTCAAGCGGGGTCCGAGATAAAAGGGGGGTCCCAAAATACGTATTCCCCATGTTAATTTCCATAGGGCGGTCGATTTCACTTTTAGCCCGAACGGCTGAATGGATATCCACCTAATTTGGCAAAATTGTAGGGACTGGTAGCCCGATGTGCCTTTGCTATGTCTCAGGATATGTGCTCCAGTGGATTTTGAGTAATTTAGGTTCAAAAAAATATATATATCTAGAGCCGCGCCCCTGTACGCGCACCGGGGAGCGCTCAAAGCGCGCCACGCGACTTGCGTACGGAAAGCTGATTGGCTCTCGGGTGTCTGTAAACATTCGAAACAGTCCGCAGCGGCCGCCATCTTGTACCTCGGTAGGATTGAGGTGGTAAAAATCAAAGGGGGAAATGAGCAAAAGGGGGCAGGGTACACCCCCCCCTGACCCCCTAGGCTTGATGTGGGGGTCATAAAAGGGCCGTACGGGGCAAAAAAAAAATTTTTTTTTTGATTTGCGCGGGGGGAGCGCCCGGTACGCGTACCGGGGAGCGGACAGGGGAGCGTACGATTGAGAAAAAGAATGACACTTTTTTAAAAAAAAATAGCATTTTCTGAAAAGAACTTTTTTTTTGTTTTTGTTTTTTTATATTTTTTTATACTTTTTGAAACGATTTTATATTTTTTTGGGATTTTTTACAGGGGAAAAACGAAAACAGGGATTCAAAAAATGCTCAGCAGGAGCAAAAAAATGAGAAAATTTAGGGACGGGGAGAGCATCGGTGTTCCTGTCTCTTTATTGCAATGAGTTCAACGCTCTGCTCCCCATAACAGAGTAGTTCGTCACAGTCCACGCATAAAAATGTTATGCCTGCAAAAACCGGCTGGACGTTAGGGACCATTCTTGCACGTGTTGAACCTGAAGGTGTTGCTCCACCAGTGGAGGTGCTGCTGCCATCTCTTCGTGCCTTCTCTGCCAGCTCCCTGACACTCTCCCTGGAATAATTTTTTGGGTGTCTTCTTTTGACATGCCTAATTAAATTGGCATTTCCAAAGCTGTATTTTTTTAGAGGATTGCCTCTGGATAAAATACTTCCACATATTTTACAAGTTACTTTACTTGCATTAACTTTTTTTTGTCCTTCAGGGATGTCATAAAATTTCCAGATGAAGTCGTTCTTTGTTTTCTGGTGAGGAGGGTCCTCTTGCACAAATCCATCTGAATCACTGCTGGATGACTCCCTTGCAGCCATTGCTGTAGATCAGGAAAGTAATGAGTTGAAAATTCACAAAACACCTCTTGCTCTCTCCAAGTGCAAATCAATAGTGAGAGAAATGGGTGGGTTTCTCTAAATTTAGAAAAAAATAATTATTGAACCAATGAAAAGTGTTATTTACAGGTCACATGACCATGGGCTTCATCATTATGAAACCAAAACTGTTATGAACCAATGAAAAGTGTTATTTTCTGGTCACATGACCCGACGCGCTTACGCGACGCGCCCCGGGGCGCGGCTAGGGGCGCGCCGCGTAAGCGTGTCAGACGCCTACGTTGCGCGATCGTATTCGCTCGAGTGCTTCCGGGTGCGCTTACGCCGTGCGTATCACGCGGACGCGGCTACGCGATACGTCACGATCATGTTTTCGTTCGCGATATTGGCGCTCTCGGTACGTTTTCGGGGCGCTCCCTGGGGCGCGCATCGGGAGCGCTCCAAAAAAAAAATGGGAAAATTGTAGGGACAGGTAGCCCTATTCTGAAGTGCTTTTTACGAAAATGAACTTTGGAAAAATATGTATTGTGCTACATTGGGCTTTATATATGTTAGAGCCCAAATGTAGCCCAAATGTAGCCCAATGTAGCCCAATGTAGCCCAAAGATGGCCACCAGAGACAAAAAAAAAATATAGCTCAAATATAGCCCAACTGTAGCCCAATGACAGATTGTATCAGAGTGTTCTAAACAACTAGAGCGCTAACAGTCTTACTTATAAAGTGAGACATATAGTTAGGAATTAGCATTAAAAAAAACCTATGAAATTCACTGAAAAAAACCATAGGTTTCAGACCAGTTATAGTTAGGAATTAGCATTTAAAAAACCAATGAAATTCACTGAAAAAAACATAGGTTTCACACCAGTTATAGTTAGGAATTAGCATTTAAAAAACCTATTAAATTCACTAAAAAAACCATAGGTTTCACATCAGTTATAGTTAGCTGGAAATTTTACTGACATAAAACCATTGAAATTCCACGTTATAGTTAGTTGGACTCACTATAACTTGCGCGTGTAATGCACTGCTGATGACGTCACATATTACATCATTCATGACATGGTCAGTGACATCACTCATGACATCATCCTTGTGACAGAGTGACAGACCTCCTTTCACTGTAATGTAACCCATGAAACACATATTGAAAAATATAAATTAAAATGTATTTAAAAATGGAGATACCCATTCCAGTTACAACAACCAATTCAATAATTCCACCATCTATATACGCATTCACTCATTCACCAACAGTTCTTTATAGTCACTCATACATATATACACTCATCATATGTAGTGATACACCTATACATCCTGTTACACACCGACAGTCATCCAAAAGTTACTCACACACATACTCACACATGCAAATAAACTATTGAACATCCATTTATTTGCATATACAGCTATACACACACTACCACCTTACTTCTAAGGAAACTTACATATACTTACTCTCTTAAACAATCACTTATAGAAACACATAATTATTTAAACATGAACTCATTCAATCTCTCACTCTCACATATACTCACTCATATACATCAATACTCACATACACTAGATTAAAACATATGTAGTTACTGATAAAGACACTAATGAGACAGTCATTCACTCACTAACACACGCATATACACACTCATCCACCCATACAGTCCTGCACATATGCCGTCTTCAAAAAACATACAAACAGTGAGTCAGTCATTGATGCATCTATGTGCTAAGTAACACTCCCACCAAACCATACAGACACTCATACTGATACTAAAAAAAACATCTAATAATCTATATACACACATATGTAGCTACTCACCAACCCATGCAGCCATTTATACACAAAGTGAAACACTGATACATATATTTAAATATTTAAACATTAATCGTTAATATATGTATTCACTAAGATACACTTAATAAGCCAGTTAATCAATCATTTTTTTTTTTTTAAAACATCCATTTACACACTTATTTAAACATTTATTGTTCCATTGACCTTTACATATACATATATAAAATATATTTATTTTTCAGAAAGCCACACATTCACTGGATGGTGTCATCAGTGATGTCATGAGTGATGTCACTGACCATGTCATGAGTGATGTAATATGTGACGTCATCAGCAGTGCATTACACGCGCAAGTTATAGTGAGTCCAACTAACTATAACGTGGAATTTCAATGGTTTTATGTCAGTAAAATTTCCAGCTAACTATAACTGATGTGAAACCTATGGTTTTTTTAGTGAATATATATATATATATATATATATATATATATATATATATATATATATATATATATATCCGTTTCACTTCCTCCAATGGGACCGGGACACATAGGCTGCGGTGCAATGAAGGGTCAGAGGGTTCCCTGCCAAATGTACTCCGTTTCACAAAGCGCCCCAAAAGTTGCGCCCATGCACTCCAATCCAGCGATAATCACCACTCCATCAAACAGTTCCGTAGTTGTTCATCATATATTCAATTTATTTCCAGCATGACAGACAGCAAAATGGAACCAACCCAACGCGTTTCAGCGACTGCTCGCCTTGATCACAGGTGAATTGTGTTCTCAACAGAAAAATGTTGAATAAAGTTTCACACACACCAGTTACTAGTGTAAACATAAACAAAGCACTAAAACCCAAACCATATAGAATGCGGCCATATTGGAACGGTGTCCCGATTGCAAGCCAAGCTATTGTAAATATAACAGATAAATGAAAATAGCACTATATCATTGCTGCATTCTACCAATCACTTGAACATATTTAGAGAATTCAGAATCTTAGCAAAGAGCACATTGTGGATTTTCATGTACCGCTTCACTACGCAGCATACTACCACTGATGAACGTAGTAGTTCGGAAAAAGACTATTTTTCCTTTATAGGAGCATGTGGAGGAAGTTACAGTCCTCTGAGTAACAGCAATGGATGAAGATACTGAATCACGCAGGAGACTGAGAGCACAATCAATGTTTATTCAATCAACAACACAGCAAGCCAATAATGCGAACTCTAGTCTTCCCACATCTCTACAACAGAAATATCTAAAATTGAAAAAGCTAATCCGGAAGGAGGTTCCTAAATGGTGGGAAGCCATCACACTTGAGAAGTATCAAGAAGAGAAAAGAGTTCCAAGGGGCCTGAGAATTTTGATAGCTCCCTCTTATGAGGAACCAGACATAGAATTGGCTGAAGAATGGGCAGAGAACCTATTGGACTGCTCCAATAGAATGTTGTCAATATTGATTAAGCATGCCTGGAAAGACAGAGTGGCACTACTAAAGGAGATTGCCGAACTCAAAGAGGAAATAGCAAAAGATGAAACATCTGAGAATGTAAACAAAAAACTGGAAGAAATAACTAAGAGAGTCTCAAAACATGAGGATGAGATTGTAGCCAAAAAAGAGAGAAAATTCCTCAGAGACAAAATCGACTACCAATCTGGTCGGATTTTTACATTTAGTCGCAAGTACGACAATGTCAAGAGGAAGGGAATACAGGCAACTTTGGACAAGGTCCAAACTGAAGGGGCATCTGAGGAAGAGGTTGTTGAAAGTGATGTTTCAGAGGATGGTAGCACACCTGTACGTGCAAACCCAAGTAAACCGTCAAAATTTTGGGGGGGAATTTCACATAATGAACTAGTCATTACAACAACAAAACTGGCAAATAGATCCTGGCAGGGGAAAAGGAAGGGGATTTCGAGGATGAGGCAGAGGATGAGGCAAAACTGGAGAAGAAGCGACCGCATCCAACGCCAAACCAGGAGGGGCGGCAGGTGGAAAAGTGAACGTTACCCCAATGGGAGTGGAAACACAGGGTCAAAAAAAGAAAGGAAAATGAACCAGAAAAACGTGGTAAATTTGCCTTCCCGTTCACTCTCTAAAACTGAACATGATATTTTACAGTATGGCCTTTCTTTCTGCCCAACTTCAAATTTCACTTATTCCCAAGAGCGCATTGACTTATTTAAATTCACCCGAAAATTACGCCTACACAAGTGGAACAAATTGAAAGTAAAAAATGTTGGTAAGGTCACCGGCGGTATCATCCCTGCTTGTGAGTCCATTGGTGAAGTTGAGGCTCTAATTGCTGTCAAAGAACTGGAACAAAATACACCATTGGAAAGACCAATCAATGCTGAATCATTGGGCTTCAGCACAAATTTGAACTGCCCCAATTCTTTTAAACCCTCAACTTCAATCCTGTATTACCGACCTGTGGCATTGACATTTTTGAGACTTTGGTTATCAGTGATCTAAAAAAGTTGGCCAGAAAGAAATGTTGGGCCAATGATAATTTGAGTAAAGCTGAACGTCTTGCTATTAAGTCATTGGAAAGTGATCCCTCTATAGTTATCCGCCGGTCGGATAAAGGGGGCAATGTTGTGGTATTAGATGTGAGTAATTATATTGATGAGGGGATGCGACAGCTGAATTGTGCAGATTGCTATGAGATTACAACAGTACAGGCCATTGAAAAAAACAATATTACATACTATGGGATGTTAAAGGAGTGGCAAACTAAAGGTCTCATAGAGTGGAACAAATATTCCTTTTTGTTAAACCGCAACCCCAAGGTAGCAATATTATATCTTCTGCCCAAGCTCCACAAGAACGCAGACAAACCACCTGGCAGGCCCATTGTCTCTTCCATGGGTTCTCTTTTAGAGAACACATCTAAATACATCGACTTTTTTCTACGTCCTTTTGTGGAATCAATACCTTCTTACTTAAAGGACAGTAGAGATTTCATTAATAAAATTAAGGACTTTGTGTGGCAAGACTCTTGTTGTGTGTAGTCTCTACACCTCTATTCGGCATAAGGATGGAACTGACGCTTGTCGTCAGTTCCTGAAGACACGGTCCATCTCATTTCTCTACCACACAGAAATGATTTTGAGTATGATGATGTTTTGTCTTGAAAACAATTTTTTTATCTTCAATGAAATCTACTACAGACAACGGCAAGGGACGGCGATGGGAACTTGTTTTGCTCCCAGCTTTGCCAATTTGTTTATGGCAGGCTGGGAGCAACAGATAGCAAAGACTCATGTACTATACCGCAGCCATGTGAAAACGAGGCTGCAGTATATTGACGACCTATTTATCATCTGGGATGGTCCTCAAGAACTGGCAGAAAGTTTCATTTATGATCTTAACTGTAATGACTTAAACTTACGTCTGGAAGGGAAAATCAGTAACCAGACAATGGAATTTCTGGACCTAACAGTTGAGGTTGCTGACAGCCGATTAGTGATGAAATTATTCTGTGAGGCCACTGCAGGCAACACACTGCTTCACGCAGAAAGTAGCCACCCTAAATCCCTGATCCGTAGCATATCCTTTGGTGAGTTCCTCCGGGCTCAGAGGAACTGCAGTAGAGATTAGGACTTCATCCTTGAAGGCGCGTGTATGAAAGTGCACTTCAAGGAGTGAGAATATCATCCACAAATAGTGAAGAAGCTTTTGTGAAGGCTAGCAAAATAAGTCATGAAGCTTTGCTGGTCCCTAATGACAGCAAGAAGAGTGAGGTGAATGAGGTGATCAGATTCATTTCCACATATCATTCCAAATCATGGCAGGTGCAGAGCAGCCTCAAAAACATTGGAGTATTCTGTAAACAGAACCCACACTAACTGATGTGGTGGGTTGTAATCCTAGCATTACATACCGGAAGGCTGACTCTCTAAGGGATAAACTGAGTAAAAATGAGGTGAATACCAAGCAGAGAAAGATTAATGACATACAAGGCTTTTTTTACGTGCATGGAATGCAAGGCATGCAAATTTAGTAATAATGTTAAAACGGTTCATTACCCTATGGAAGAGAGAGAAAAAACCATCAAACAACACATGACTTGTCTGTCTGATCATGGGGTGTACATTCTTGTCTGCCCCTGCTCCAAGAAATACGTGGGGAGCACCATGTTCCCTGCAAAAAAACTTATCCTGGAGCATATGCGGGCAATCGAAAATAAGGACCAGAATTCACCAGTAGCCCGAGACTTTGAAGAACTGCACAAAAGCAATCGCAATCTTTTTAAAAAAATTGTGATTGACAAAATACCCCCCATGAAAAGAGGAGGGGATAGAATACGAAGACTTCGGCAACTAGAAAGCAAATACATTCTTGACCCAGATACTCGTATCCCGGGTGGGCTGAATTCCGAAGAGGAATTGAAATGGTACCTGGGAGAATAAACTGCCACCTGGTATAAATCTATTTCTGGGCCAATAAGATTTTAACCACTGCAGTAAGGTATAGGAGTTTCACAGTCTCTTGTTTTTATTACAGTATAATTTTGTTAGTGTTGTGGTATGCACTTTATAGTACAAACCATTATGGCCAGTTTATGTCTAGCAAGTACCAAGACTTATTGGTTCTATTCTGTTTTTCCATACAGGCAGTGTCTGTTATGAAGGACGAATATACAAGAGAAGTTATGTCCATTATCTCACTTGGGACACGAGGAAGAATTGATAATATGAACGGACATTGTGATTGCATATTGTGATTTATGTAGGTGACTTCCCACTGGGGTTTTATGCTGAGCAATTATTACCCACTTGGGTGTGCCGATTGGTTGAGGTAATATACGCTGCGTAGTGAAGCGGTACGTGAAAATCCACAATGTGCTCTTTGCTAAGATTCTGACTTCTCTAAATATGTCCAAGTGATTGGTAGAATGCAGCAATGATATAGTGATATTTTCATTTATCTGTTATATTTACAATAGCTTGGCTTGCAATCGGGACACCGTTCCAATATGGCCGCTTTCTATATGGTTTGGGTTTTAGTCCTTTGTTTATGTTTACACTAGTAACTGGTGCGTGTGAAACTTTATTTAACATTTTTCTGTTGAGAACACAATTCACCCGTGATCAATGGCGAGCAGTGGCTGAAACGCGTTGGGTTGGTTCCATTTTGCTGTCTGTCATGCTGGAAATAAATTGAATATATGATGAACAACTACGGAACTGTTTGATGGAGTGGTGATTATCGCTGGATTGGAGTGCATGGGCGCAACTTTTGGGGCGCTTTGTAAAACGGAATATATATGTGATCAAGGCCGTTTTTTGACGGCCGAAACGCGTCATGCCGATGGCGAGGGAAAAATAAAGCCACTTTAATACAATCATCTGGTGTTGAGAAGATCTGTACCTGAGGGACGTGTGGGGAGCCACATTGCAGGACTTTGCTTATATATATATATATATATATATATATATATATATATATATATATATATATATATATATATATATATATATATATATATATATATATATATATATATATTACCTACTGGCTATCGCCAGTAGGTATATATAGTTAGGATTAATTCCCTATGGGATTTCTGAAAATTCTATGTCTAATAACTTTGGCGTTTGTGGACGGAATCGGCTGAAATTTTCAGGAAAATGGCACATTTTGTTTCTGAGCAGCCCCTGAAAATTTGGTGGGGTTTCGTCAAGGGGGGGCTGAGAAAAAAGGGGGGTCCAAAAACGCGTTTTTTGCATTGAGTTTTCCATAGGGCGGTTGGACTCACTTTTAGCTCGAACGGCTGAATGGATTTGCACGAAACTTGGCAAAATTGTAGGGACTGTTAGCCCGATGTGCCTTTGCTAGGTCTCAATATATGTGCTTCAGTGGATTTTGAGAAATTAACGTTTAAATCAAGATATATATCTGTAACAGCGCTCCGGGCAGCGATCCGGTCCGCTTACTTTTCGCGTTTCGGAACTTTGCGTGCAGAAAGCTGATTGGCTCTCCGGTGTCTGTCAACATTCTAAACAGTCCGGAGCGGCCGCCATCTTGTCTCTCGGTAGGATCGAGAGAGAAGAAGAGGTGAAAAACGAAAGGGGAATTTAATGAAAGGGGGCAAGGTATCCCCCTCTTGACCCCCTAGGAATGTTGTTGGGGTTATTAAAGGGTCCCGTGGGGAAAAGAAAAAAAAAAAGATTTTTCACGGTAGAAGCGCTTCACGGGCCGCGAACTGGGCCGCAAACTGGTAGCGAAACGGGAATTCGCCATTTTGTGCTTCGTTTTAATTGTTTAGAGATAAAAATTATCGCCGCACATCGGCCACAATGCATGAGTATCGTTGAAAAGTCAGCGATATTCATGCATTATCCAGCAAATGCTCTTAGCCGTGTTATCCACCTTCCATTGGATAACATGGTTAAAAACTGCTCTGTGCGTGAGCTTTTTTTTTTTTTTTTTTTTTTGCTGCGTGACGTTTGTTAACGTTCGATTCGATGGAAATCAGGAAGTGTTGACCACCATTTTGTCACTGCGAGTAAATATTTTGTTATAAATGAATCCTTATTGAAAAACATTGTCTGCGCCATCTTGCCTTTTTGTCCAATGCCACAATTTTGTCGTGCACGGCAGCCATTTTAGATGCCTTGACCAGGCCCACTCTCTGCACGCCGCCGATCCTCAGCATGGCTTCCCACCCTCGCAAGCATCTCCCCCACGCACTGGTCATCCCCGCTCTGTCTCTCATGCATGGGCCATATACTTCCCCCCATCTGCGCTGCTCTTCTCTGAGAATCACACCCTGTGCCCTCCCGACACCTCTCTTTCACCCTATTCACTACCGCACCCTCTGACACTCCTCTTCCTCTGTGTCCGATTGTCCAGGCCGGACCAAGGCTATCACCTACCCCAGCGGATGTAGTTTATGGCCCCAGCTGTAGAGAATTCAGACATGCCAACCCTCCCGATTCAGGCGTGTGACTACTGATTTCAGTGCTAGTCTCCCGCCTCCCGATTTCTGCAAGCAAAAACTCGGGGGCATATTACCAACAACTAGCGATAATTTTTGTCTCTTATTTGTTTAGAGACAAAAATTATCGCCGCACATCGGCGATTTTTATCGCAGATAAACCTTGCTATTATCGCAGAAAAGTCAGCGATATTCATGTATTATCGAGCAAATGCTCTTAGCCATGTTATCCACCTCCCATTGGATAACATGGCTAAGAACTGCTCAGGGCAGGTGTTAGATTTTGGAGATATTCGCGCTTAGCGCGAATATCTCCAAAAGTTGGTAATAGGAGATAGCAATGTTAGGGACTGTTTCCAGTCGCTAACATCTTGGCACGCCCGCTTTGCATGTCATTAGTGATAAGTATCACTGACATGCAAAGCGGGGCCCAAGATGGTCGCTATCTCCTTTTAGCTGTCACTAACTGGTGTTAGCGACAGCTTGGTAATAGGGAGATATTTTTATCTCCGCTTTCTTGGCTTTTAAAGCCAAAAAAGCGGAGATAAACCCCCTTGATAATATGCCCCACGATTCCTTGGGGGTTTCAGCTGACAGGGCTTGGTATTGTGTTACATGGTAATTTTTCCAGGAAACGTCAGAGGGTCGATGCAGGGGTTCTAGAAGAGGTGATAAACCATTTAAGCCTCATGAACAAGCGCATGGTCTTTTAAAGATTTGTGAAGTACTCGGGGCGGCGGTGTGTGTGTGCCCTCTTTCAGGAGCGGGCGGGGGGGCACTGCCAGCAACTTGCCAGGTCAGGTAGTGTTCAACACGTGCATCACCCTTTCTCTGCCTGCTATTGCGCTCCATGCTTCGGAAAGGTAAGAAAAAGAACGTGCATTTGAGTTTGAAATGTCCGATCCTGCAGCAGCACACTTCCAAAGCCCACACATGACAATAACCCGATTCAAGGCCCCATTCACCCGTTTTTAAAAAAATAGATAACACTCCAACAAAGTAAGATTATAAAACTTTATTAACTATTAACTAAAACGAACGGAACAAAAACTAAAAACATTTAAACATTTTTCAACACAAAAAGCAACAATGGTTAGAAGCTGTCTTTTGTGCGAATAGTCCCAAGGCAGCACAACGTGCAGAGTTCTGGACGGCACCCAGGTGATGTCGCCTGGGTGCCGCACTGGTTTTGGGATCCTACAATGCAGCACAGAAAAACAGCGTGGGGCGTCCCGGGTGGTGCGGGGGGAGGCCTCGTCAGTAGCGGTCTGTTGTGCGAATAGTCCCAAGGCAGCAGAACGCGTTGAGATGTTGATGGGACTGTGTCCAGTGTCACATGGCTGACACAACATGTACGACAGGCACCTAGGTGATGTCCAGTAAACTGCCGCACTGGTTTTGGTATCCTACAATGCTGCTCCGAAAATTGGCGAGCGGCGGCCCGGGGGTGGGGGAGGCGGCGTGAACGGGCCTCCCCAGGTGGCGGCCATCTAGCTGAGTTGCGCTCGCTTTTGCGGCTACAGCGTCTCGCTCACCATGTTGTTGAGTTGCTTCCACTCTTGCAGTGCAGCGATAGGCGGCTGCCACATGGCTCTTAAAATGGCGGACGGCTCCTCGGTTTTGGGCCTGGTCCACTGAAATGGCCCTGGGACACCTTGGAACTCGGACGCTTGCCTGCTAGGGCTTGGGCTCCATTCTCGAAAAGCGTCCCCTCAGCCGTGAAGATTCTACAAAAGTTTTGGGGGCCCCCGACTCCCGCAGGCTTCCGGTGGGGAGCGGCTGCCATGATTGCTCGCGGAATGACCACGACGGAGCCACGAGATGGTGGTGCTCTCATGCTGACGCCAGTTTCAGTCTGAATGATCCAGAAACAAGGTGGGGCTTTCATCGTTTGGGAAAAAAAAATGTTCTAAACCAATGAAAAGTGTTATTTTTAGGTCATATGACCAAGCCTTCCATCTTTAGGAAACCAAAAGTAAAATGAACCAATGAAAAGTTTTATAAACAAGTCACATGACCTGTTATGCGGCATAGGGCTACAAAAAGCGTAGAAAATCCGTTGGCATGTGAGGCGGCGTTAGTAGCGGACCGATGTGCGAATAGGCCGAAGGCAGCACAACGCGCCGAGAACCGGATGGCACCGAGGTGGTGTCCAGCAAATTGCCGCACTGGTGTGGCCATCCTACAATGCTGCGCCGAAAGACGGCGTGTCCAGCTGAGTTGCGGTCACTGTTGCGGTACAGTGACTCGAACGCGCCGAGATCCGGATGGCACCGAGGTGGTGTCCAGCAAATTGCCGCACTGGTGTGGCCATCCTACAATGCTGCGCCGAAAGACGGCGTGTCCAGCTGAATTGCGGTCACTGTTGCGGTACAGTGACTCGAACGCGCCGAGATCCGGATGGCACCGAGGTGGTGTCCAGCAAATTGCCGCACTGGTGTGGCCATCCTACAATGCTGCGCCGAAAGACGGCGTGTCCAGCTGAGTTGCGGTCACTGTTGCGGTACAGTGAGTCGAAGGCGCCGAGATCTGGATGGCCCCGATGTTGTGTCCAGCAAGTTGCCGCACTGGTGTGGCCATCCTACAATGCTGCGCCGAAAGTCGGCGTGGGGTGCCCCGTTGGCTTATGAGGTGATGTCAGTAGTGGACCGATGTGTGAATAGGTCGGAACCAGCACAAGGCGCCAAGATCCGAACGGCAAGTCCTGGATGTTGAGTGCCTCAGTTGAGAGTTCTGAGCAGTGCTTGTAAGACTATCTGAAGTTTATTATAAGAATCAGAGTAAGTTGAAGACTGTCTGAAGCTTATTTGCACCTTTTGCAGCTTCACTATTGCCCAAGGTGGTGTTCAGCGGAACTTTTTTCCTTTTCCTTTCTGCTTCTTTTCCTACAATCCGTTTCATCTGAAGACACGACCAGGTCCCTGAATGTGTGTAGGGGGACGCTATTGACGGAATGAAAATGGCGGCTTGTCCAGCTGAATTGTGGTCACTGTTGCGGTACAGTGAGTCGAACGCGCCGAGATCCAGGACCGATGTGTGAATAGGTCGGAACCAGCACAAGGCGCCAAGATTCGAATGGCAAGTCCTGGATGTTGAGTGCCTCAGTTGAGATTTCTGAGCAGTGCTTGTAAGATTGTCTGAAGCTTATTTGCATCTGCTGCAGCTTCACTATTGCCTTTGTGTGGCCAAAGGTCGCACATGACATAGGCGGCCGGCTCCCGAGGTCCGGCGGAACTTTTTGCCTTTTCCTTTCTGCTTCTTTTCCTACAATCCGTTCATCTGAAGACACGACCAGGTCCCTGAATGTGTGCAGGGGGACGCTATTGATTGAATGAAAATGGCGGCTTGACACAAAGCTGACTCAAGCGTTACTGTTGATGCTATACAGACAAAAATTGGTTTTCAGTTTGTACATTCTTCATGTTTTTTTTTTCCATCCAAGTCTGATTAAGAGTTTGTAGAAAAATGGCTTCAGATTTTCCACATACTACTCTTCAACATTCTTCCTAAATGTAACAATGTGAAACTCACTAGGAGAACGGCTGTTTCTGTTTCCTTTCAAAATGCTGCCAACAATATTTTCTGAATGGAAGACACCATCTTGTAGCATAAAGGGCCGAAAGGGGTTCTGGTCTGGCCGATGGTTGGTGGAGACATTTTGACTATATCTTGGACCTGCCCGGCCTCGCCCAAAATGGCGCCGGTATAAATGGGACTCGTAACTCCTTGCCCGCAAATGTATATCTAGAAAATGTTATTGTAAGTGGCCCTGTCCTATTTTAATTACAAAATGTATGTCCACCGATTCCGCAACTGTTAGACACCTTAGTTCTTGCAACCTAATGGCCCGCTCGTTACGTTCCTCTACAGTGTAAATGTCTCCTCATCATATACGATTTCAGTTTGCTCCGTGGCCGGCCCACGTGGTTATAGGCCCGTATTTGTATACTGACATTTTCACAATAAAGGTTTTTAAAACAAAACACGGTAGTAGTATTTACATTGGTAAAGTTTTTACTTTTAGTCACTGTTTTCGAATCAGTAAAAGGCAAGTGAAATAAAGCAGTCCAATTACATGACGGATAAAAGGTATAATATGTAGGAACGCAGTAAAGATAAATGGTCAAGGGCAGTTGTGTTTTTCATGTCTGCAACATAAAGTGATCGATAAGAATCTGATAATCAGGCGTATCGGCGACTAAGACAACAGGCCGAATCTCTTTTACTCAACGGTTCCGTCATGGAAGGAAGAAACGCCCTTTTTCTCGAAAAAGGAATATATTTTACTTGCAAGACAGTTGTAAATTTTCCGGGAAAGTACATTAGCCTGGAATATTATAACATATGTTTGAAAAAAAAATATTCGAAAACAATAAAAAGCGTAATTTTTAGGTCATATGACCAAGCTTTTCATCATTAAATTAACAAAAGTAAAATGAACCAATGAAAAGTTTTATTAACAAGTCACATGACCTGTTATGCTTACGTTACGCGCTGCGCGCTGCGCCTCGGATCACTTCCGGGTGCGCTAACGCGGCGTGTCATATAACGCATTACGCGACAACGTAGGTCAAGAATATAGTCAAAATGTCTCCACCAACCAGCGTTCAGAACACAACCCCTTTCAGCAGTCCAAAAAGTTCTGTTAAATGACAACAGAGGGGACAGGCAACAAGAACCATCAGTCAAAGAGGGGAGGGCAAGTTCTTCTCTTCCGGGTCATGTTGGGGCGCTACCGGAACTGATCGAATTGGTAGTCTACAGTGTTTCTGGATGTTTCAGACTAAAGCTGGCGTCAGCATGAGACCACTACCATCTCGTAGCTCCGTCGTGGCCATTCCACGAGCAATCATGGCAGCCGCTCCCCACCAGAAGCCTGCGGGAGTCGGAGGCCCCCAAGACTTTTGTAGAATCTTCACGGCTGAGGGGACGCTTTTCGAGAATGGGACCCAAGCCCTATCAGGGAAGCGTCCGAGTTCCAATGTGTCCCAGGGCCATTTTAGTGGACCAGGCCCAAAACCGAAGAGCCGGCCGCCATTTTGAGAGACATGTGGCAGCCGCCTATCGCTGCACCGCAAGAGCGGGAGCAACTCAACTACATGGTGAGCGAGACGCTGTAGTCGCAAGAGCGGGCGGTAAACAGCTGAATGGCGGAAGAGGCACAGTGTAGCAAAAGCGGGCGGAATGGCAACTAAAACGGTAAAGGGGCGCCCCACTACAGCTTGTCTTCAGGTGAAACGGATTGTGGGACAAGGTCCAGAATTGAAGAGTCATCAAAAGGCAAAAAGTTCCGCCGGACCCCGGGAGCCGGCCGCCTATGTCGGGGGCGATCTCAGGCTACACCAGTGCTATAAGACTTGGGGAGGGTGTCGGAGCCAAGCGTCTTATCCGAGTCCATGGCCATCACACCGCCCCTCAGGGGCCTCCGTCAAGCTGTTTAGGAAGGTAACATATCACATTGTTTTCTAATGCAGTCAGGTCCACAAACGACACTCACTTACTTTGAGAATAGTGAAGCTGCAGTAGGTGGAAATAAGCTTCAGACAGTGTTACAAGCACTGCTCAGAACTCTTAACTATGGCACCCAACATCCAGAACTTATGCTATTTGAGAATGGCAGTGACATCAAAGCAACTCAGGGACCAAAACCATTAACGTACTTTCACGTATGAAAATCTTACTTGGGGAGGGGGCAGGAGCGAAGCGCCCCCTCCCAGTCAGCGCCACCACACCGTATGTTGAAAATTTGAAGCCATCGTTCTACAAAGTCAACCAAACTTGGATTGAAAAATCTAGAAAAATGTACAAACTGAAAACCAGTTTTGGTCTGCTTAGCATCAGTAGCAACGCTTGAGTCAGCTTTGTGTCAAGCCGGCATTTTGATTCAACAAAGCACAGGCATTGAAAAAGGCTCAAACTCAGAACTCGGAACTATGGCACCCAACATCCAGGAGCTTGCCATCCGGATCTTGGAGCCTTGTGCTGCTTTCGATCTATTCACACATCGGTCCACTACTGACATCATCTTATAAACCAACGTTATGTAAATAGTTTTTTAATAAAATGTTTTACCCTGTTTCTTTGCTGGTGTGTTGTCTATATTTTTAATATTTGCATAGGGTTTGTCATTATTTTGTGCGGGATGGGTGATGGAGCCGAGCTGTCTTGCAGCTCTCATGGTGTGGAGCTCAGTTCATCTCACTATTTTCGTATTTCTCATGAAGGGTTGTTCCTAATATTTCTATTTTAGCGAGGTCAAAAAGAGATCCAATTAGTGGCCTACTGATTTTGCTCGATTACTTTTATTTTTTTACACGATTTTTCACTATCTGCAAAGACTAAACAGAGTATTGCGACTTTGTGCTTGTTTGTAAATAGAGAATGATCCAAAGAGAACCAATTCTAAAACAGTAAATGCTTGGACAACAATCAATCAAATGGAGAGACAAGCAGGCACGACGGATTACAACGGGGGCAAAGGCTTGCGTTAACTACCGTTCACTATCTGCAAAGAGAGAGTACTACTAAGACAAAAGAGGGGAGGGGGGGGTGCAGCGTTCAAAGCACATCAGCGTGCATAAATACGAAAATGTTTTTATCTATCACGTACTTGACATTTTAAAGCTTTTCATATTTGCTATTAAAAAACCAATGAAATTCACAGAAAAAACCATAGGTTATAGTGGATATATAGTTAGGAATTTGCATTTACAAAACCTTGAAAATTCAATGAAAAAACCATTGGTTTTAGGCCATATATAGTTAGGGATTTGCATTTACAAAACCTTATTTTACTCGCATAAAACCATTGAAATTCCATATATAGTTATAAGCGCTAACTATATATCGCGCACCCGCAATCCACTGCTGATGATGTCACATATTACATCATTCATGACATGGTTAGTGACATCACTGATGACATCACTGATGACATCTCAAATGACATCACTGATGACATCACTGAAAACATCTCATTTGACATGACTGATAACATCACTGATGATATCATTCATGTGATAATACGATGAACCTCTTCAGACTCTAATATAACCTTAGATACAATCAGTGTAAACAGACACTCACAGACTGTCACTCATCCATGGAGTTACTCACACACCTAGTCAGTCATGCAAAGAATCAATCACACCTCCATTTCCTCAACTATACAGTTATACAAACTTTACTTATTCAAACATATACTAACACATATTTACTCTATTATACAATCCCTGATACAAGTTCACAATGATCCATACAGCCACTCACACATTCACTGGCTCTTATGCACAGTTATTTATATATGTCAACTCTCACATGTACTGTGTTTTACATATGTACTTACTTTGACATGTAGCACTGAGATATCCATTCACTCACCAATGCACTCATGCACACAGTCAACCGCCCATACAGCTGTTTCCACATGCACTTTTGAAACCATACATCTAGTGAATCAACTGCTCACACATCTATGCACAGAGTCATACACCTCCCAGCCACCCACACACACACTCAGTATCCCATACAAATACTTGGGCAACCAATCAATAACCCATATAGTTACTCATATAGCTACTTATCAACACATGCAACAGTTTACAGAACAACAGACATAATGATGCACAAATTAAGACAGTTTAGTCACTAACCCATGCACTCAGTGAGACACATTTAATCACTCACTCATACAGTCAGTCATGCACCTACTAAATCCTTCATCCAGACACTTATATATCCACTCATTCTTCAATATGTAAGAGATATTTTAACTTTACAGAAACATACAGTCACTGGATGTTGTCATCAGTGATGTCATCAGTGATGTCATTTGAGATGTCATCAGTGATGTCATCAGTGATGTCACTAACCATGTCATGAATGATGTAATATGTGACATCATCAGCAGTGGATTGCGGGTGCGCGATATATAGTTAGCGCTTATAACTATATATGGAATTTCAATGGTTTTATGCGAGTAAAATAAGGTTTTGTAAATGCAAATCCCTAACTATATATGGCCTAAAACCAATGGTTTTTTCATTGAATTTTCAAGGTTTTGTAAATGCAAATTCCTAACTATATATCCACTATAACCTATGGTTTTTTCTGTGAATATATATATATATATATATATATATATATATATATATATATATATATATATATATATATATACATACATACGTTTTAAGATCAGGGGGTATGGCGAAAAATTGCTGAAAAAGACACTGAAGAAAGTAAGGAAGATCAAGAGAGGAACTCTTCTCACCTCCAACCCTACACGGGGAAGTCGTGGGAAAGAGGCAACCAACAATAAAGGGAAATTCAGGCTAATTACCCCATATTCATCAGGGGCAAAAGATCTGAGAATGATGCTCAAAAATAACTGGCACATTCTGTTAACTGATAATGTACTCAAGGAGGACCTACCAACCTACCCACTTTTAACTTTCAGCAAAGCGAGATCAGTTGGAGATATGCTGGTTACCAGCCACTTTGAAAAATCTGCCCCTAGAATTAATACGCTAAGGGACCAGAAAGGCTTTTACCCCTGCGGCCGCTGTAAAGCGTGCGCAGGCAGTAAAAGGGTCCTGTCGTACACAATAACTGAAACAGGGAGGAAAAAGACCATTAATAAATTCATCACCTGTAGTACGCAGTATGCGGTCTATTGTTTGCACTGCCCTTGTGGCCTCTGCTACATCGGAAGTACAATCAAAGAGCTCAAACTAAGAATATTAGAACATCTTAGGGCGATAGACAAGGCAGACCCAGCCTACCCGGTGGCTCGCCACTTTGCTGAGGTACACAGGCGGGATCGCAATAAACTACAATATTTTGGAATAGATATTGTGCCTCCAAATGTGAGGGGCGGTGACCGCTTGAGACGACTCCGGAGGTTGGAGTCAAGATATATAATAGACCTCTCCACAAAACATCTCAAAGGTCTTAACAGTGGGGAAGAGATGGCATTCCATCTAGGAAAATAAGAGATACAGCCTACAGTAATAAAAATGAAAAAAGAACTTGAACACTGTAGGAGTATAATCTGGTAATGTGGACTTTAGCTAGCCCGACCTTATCTCTGAATAGGCTGTCCCCTTGGTCAACGAAACTGTTCTGTGTATTCAATATTTGTTCTAGTAACACTTAATTTGAAACTTCAATCTGATTTGATTTGATCTGATCTGATTCTTTTTCTGAAATTGGGAATTTCTGATTGTTGAAATATGAACTCTGGAACCTTAGGATTCAAGATAAATACTTCAGCATATATGAATTATGTTAACTGTATATGGATCATATAATCATGAATTAGGAATGTCTCATAAAATTGTCATGAATTTGTCTTAATGGACGAAAGTCTTTTCTCTGAACTAGTTATCTAGGTTCATGGAACCTTAATCATTTTACGAACTAATAGTTTTAGATAACATACAGAGATATAACTCATTATGATTTATTCATAGAGTTGAATGAAGAAATGTAATGCCATGCTCCTTTTGCTGCTGATAATTTGACGCACCTAAATGTAAAGTTTTCTTTTCTTTTCAAAATTAACCTTTCCGTCGAGTCTGAAATGAATATGTATTTTGAATATAGATGGAAATGTTGACATGAAATGATGAAGGACATTAGCCGATCCACAGCTTGATCTTTTGTTAATGTTAAGAACAATTTGAATAACATACACATCACTGTTTCGAAGGAGCGATTGCCCATCTGTGGGCTATATAACATCCTGTTCCATTGACTGGCTGAGATATAAGATACATCAAATGTCACTCCAAGATGGCGCGCACTTTGAGTAATGTGATGATAGTCCTTTATCAATGTTCATGACCATTGGAAAGCTTTATTAAAATGTCGGTGATGCAAATGGTGTAACACACACTGACGAAGGCAGCACGCCGAAACGCGTCTGTGTGAGCCCCTTCCGCGAAATAAATCTAGCGTGATTGGCAAATACCCTTTTGAGTGCTGTTTTGTCTTCTTCGCTATTGAGGAGGAATTGGAGCGCAATATATATATATATACATATATATATATATATATACATATATATATATATTTGCTACACAACCCTGTTAGACTTTTCCCGGGTAAGCTTCTGGCGCTCATGTCCGTTGAAAATTGCACTTAACTACATAGGTTTCTTTAGTAATTAATGGAACGCTGCACCATTTCAAGATGGCGCTTTTAGTGTGCGTTTACACTACATTTTTATAAAGCTCATATTTGTATTACTGTCTGGGTTCATATTGAGAAGGCTCTAAAGGAAGGAGCCACACACAACCACGCCTGCAGGTAAGACTGCTAAATGTCAGAAGCTGCACAGCCGCCTCATTAGCATCATACAAATGTCCAGACTTAACAGGAACTGCTAACAAAACAGACACAATCATGCGGCGCCTTGCTGAGTTAATTGACAGATTCTCTCTCTTAGTGGCCATCTTCGACTGTAGTTGTATTAGAGAAATAAGTGTATAATAATAACGCAATTAAATGCCTAAACGAACGATTGGTCGATGAAAATTACGCTGAAAGTATTGTTCTCACCGTATGTCTTTTTTAATATATTTAATATGCAACCCTGCCAGATTTGCGTCTCCTAAAATTATTCCCTGACACCTTCTGAAACTAGACAGCTGCGCAGTAAAAGCGATCGCAAAAGCGATCGTTATTATAAAAAAACAAGCCCGCGAACAGTGCGAGAGGTGCGCGCGCGCCACTGCGACACACGTGACGGCCTATTGGTGTCTATTACGCGCACCAAGCGCGTAATAGACACCAATAGGCCATGGGCAGAGCAATACGCCAGCCTGTGGCCTATTGCATGCAGTCTTTCATTAAAAGACGCACGCAAAGGCCAATATCTGCCCACAGAAGGAAAAGCACACGCACGAGCGTGTGTGATTCCTAGGGCAGCTTACAAACCCCGTTTTTTGATTACAAACTGCGCTTGCGCTGTGAAGTACTGCTACGCAGTGCAACGCAGGGCGCGAGCCCTAAAAAGCAGATGAGGTCATTGACCCCACCATATAGGTGTTACTAGGGCAATTAGTAATAGACCCCATAGTATCCCCTTGTAATACCCTGATTTACCCAGTTAAGAAATCTAAAGTTAATACTTGGCGTATGGTTCCAAGACCTGCGCCTCTGAACGATATTGTGGTGCCAGAATTCCCAGTTGTTCCGGACCCTTCCATTAGTTTGACAAACATCCAACAGAATGCCACTTTTTTCTCTGTCATAGATCTATAGAACGCTTTCTTCAGCATCCCTCTTCATCCAGTCATTATTTGACAGTGTTCTCCTATCAGGAGCCTCAATATTTGTATTCGTATTTGCCACAAGGGTTTTGGAATCCCCTGTCAAACTTTCAGGGTGACCGTATTCTGTTGCATTATGTTGATAATATACTAGTCTGCAGCCCCACAGAACAACAGTGTAGGAAAGATACCATGTCCCTCCTGGTCTCTCTCGTACAGAGAGGATACAAAGTGGAGAAAGAAAAAGTTCAGTACTGTCAGGAGGAGGTCCCCTATCTATGGCAACAACTGTCAGCTTTTGGTCGGTGAGTAACTCCTGAGCGAGCAGCATCTATACGCCAACTGACCGAACCAGAGACTGTTAAAAGAATGCTGAAGCTCCTTGGCTTCTGTAATTATGTGAGACAATGGGTCTTTGACTACAGCACTTTAATAGCACCTCTGCTGACCTCTATTAAACAAACAAAAGATATGAGAAAAATAACATGGACAACAGAAATTAGGGAAAACTTCAAAAGATTGAAAACTGAGATAACAAAAGCATTCGTTTTGGGGACCCCTGAATACACCAAAGGGTTTTACCTGTTCTGTTACTGCAATGGTCAAGAGATGATCGCTGTCCTCAGACAAAAATATTCTCTGGTACACAAACCCACTGCAGAGTTTAGTAGTTTGTTGGACTCAGTAATGAAGGGACATTAACCCTGTGAACAAGCCCTTGCCACTGCAGCCTTTGTGGTACAGAAAAGCAACCTCATCGTCATGGGGGCACCTCTGACACTCGATGTGGAACATACAGTGCTTTCCATCATTCAAAAGGCTAATACTATCCTAATCACACAAAGAGTATCATGATACGAGGTAATACTGTCACTTCCATCTTTAAAAGTTGTAAAGTACTATACGGTGTACCCTGCAACATGTTTTGCTTATACTATATTGGATTCTGTGGATGATGCACATGATTGGTCAGCATATGTCCCCAATGAATCCAGCCAAGCAGCAGAGGATCCTATTTCCAGCAATATTGTATATTAAGGGTTGGTTTGATTGGCAACTATTCTGGATGTCGGGACTCTTTATTACCTCTTTTTGTGATGCTGCTTTTGATATGTTGTGGTATTCAATTAGCTATAGCTTGCTGTAAGAGGATGAGCACAAGGATGAGAGGGATGGTCACAGTCAGGTCACCTATAGAAGTAGTAGATGCTCAGGGTAATACATATCATTCAATACCAAGCGCAGATCCAGGATTAGAGAAAGTAGTTTAAATATCAACTAGAGGGGGAATGTTAAGGAAAGAATAAAATGCGAGGAAATCTCACAACCACAGACATCAGTAGAGATCGTTGCAGAACTATATGTAGTTAAAGAGCAGTACAAGACTAATGGGCATATGTACAAGCCCCTATCGACCCATAAAGTCACTTTTCCGCATGTTGTGGTGGCGATAGGGGCACTGCCTTATTTACAAGGCAGCGTTAAGCCACTTAACATGGCTTAACGCTGCCTTATAAATAAGGCCCCCTTTCAATATATGCTTAGCGTGAAAGGGGTGGGCAGTTGGTGTTGCGATGGGTGTTCCACCTCAACACCCATTGATTTTGACGCTGCCCCCTATGTAGAAGGGCAGTATATATAGCAGCGCCAAAATTAAGACCAGGGAAAACCTGGTCTTAAGTTGCCAAAATGAGGAGAAATGCATTATTTCTCCTAATTTTTGCTTTTTCCATGTATGCTGCCTTGTGCAGCACACATGGAAAAAGCAAACTGCCATGGAGTGTTAATGTACAGGAAAGTCCCCCTTGCTGTACATAAACTATCTGTAAAAAAAAGGCAATTTTGTGACTTTCATGTGTGCTGCATGAAGCATTTTAGGATTGTTTTATTGCAGTAAGGGATACCTTCCTACACATAAACAATCCTCTCCTGCAGTGGTGTAAGGTGCCTGCATTGGCGCTACCCTGCTAAGTATAGCACCAGTGCTGGGGTAAACGCAAGCATCATACGCAGCAGCATATGCACCATATCCTTGTAAATATGGTGCAGCCTTGCATTTCAGAAGTGGCGGAGTGAGGCGTTAAGCCATGACAGCTAACGCCTCACTCCATCACTTCACTTGTACATATCCCCCTAAGTTTCTCAAGTGCATAAAAGTAGGTGAGAGTTCACCAGAAAGCAGAAAAACAAGATCAGCAAGTTTAGTCAAATGGGAAAACATGTTTAACAAGCCTTGAAGAGTTTACAATCACAGCGCACAAGCACGTACTTCATTCTCATTGTCAATAGAGACGTGAATTGGAAAATATTGATCAAAGGTAACTTTAGTCAAGAGTATATAGAGTCAGATAAGAAGTCTTGAGAACATAGCAATAAACACTTACATGCTCAAGGAAGGAAGGTTAATGTTTCATCAAAGCTTTATTAGGATTACGATAAGTCGAACCGAGAGGAGAGGACATGAGTTTAAGGACACAGGTGATGTGGTGTTTTTGTGAAAGTATATTAACTCACATTTTTCCTGACTTGTTATTGTTTTTTAAGAAAATCATAATTTTTGTGACTATATAAAGGGCCGTCAGTGTAGTCATTTTAGATCAGCTTTTCAGCTCTACAGAGGTGACTGGTCTCTAAGCCGTTTTGATTAAACATACGTTTACCTTGCCAAGGAAGTCTTGTCTCTCTTTATTTCAGTTTTCCCCAACAGACCGAGTTTCCACAGGCAGAACATTTTTGTTTTGCTAATAACTTTGGTGCTATTTGCCGAATCTTCACTCAATTCAGCTGCTGTCTGGAAAGTTTCAGGGGGATCTGTCAAGCGGGGACCGCGAAAAAAGGGGGGTTCCAAAACATGTTTTCCCCATGCAATTTCCCATACAGGTCTTAGACACAACTACATCCTGAACCAGTGAAAGAAATTACACCAAATTTGGCAGAAAACTACATCTTGGTCAAGAAAGAGTGCTTTTTTGTAATTTGGAGTAAATCTGTTCAGTAATTATGGAGCTATTAAAGTAAAAATATTTGTGTATATCTAGAGACACTGATTCACCGTGGTGGATCCACAGTTCCACACGCCAACAGCAATGCCATGATTAGCTGCCCGCAACCTGAAAGAAAGGTTGCAGCCGCCATTTTGTGTATCAGAACTCGGTACCGGGGGGAGGAATAAAAGTAATATATGCTCAAAAGGGGTGAGGGTAGAGGTACCCTGACACCATGGGACTGATAAAGGGACCCCTCACGGGCAAGAAAAGGCTCAAAAATAGTTTTTGTGGGGCACGAGGATCCACAGCTCGACCATGGCATTCTGCACAGCCCCTGGGGGAATCTGTGATGGATCTGCGGATCCAGACCCCAATTTTTTTTAAATACACCCCCGACAAAACCCCTCACACCCATACAGTCACTCACACATCTATACTGTCACACACACATCCACTCACAAACCCTGAGAACCACTCATAGACCCACACAGGTACTCTCACTTCCACACACACAACCATGTACACACATATACAGCCACTTACACACCCACTGGTACCGACACAGCCACTTACAGTCCTTTACACACCCATACAGCAAAATCACTGACACAGCCACTCACATACCACTCAGAGACCCACACAACCACTTTCACAAGCAGTCATACTCCCAACCATCACACGCTCACACACCCACTTACACAATCACACAACACACACCCATACAGCCAATAGCACACCGACTCACAGACCCCGAAAACCATCATACACTGACTCACACACCCATACAGACACTCACGCAACCATTCACACGCCCATACAGCCACTCACATACCCTCTCACACTCATTCAGTCACTGATACATCTACTCAGATAACCACTTACATACCCACACAACCACTCACACACCCATACAGCCACCCTCACACTTAGTCACACACCCACTGTGTTAAATGTGTTGTTTAGCATTGAATGCATGCTTTTTTGGTTGGGGTGGATCCGTCCCGCATCTGCGCGCAGCATAGCCAGCAGACCACTTATTTGGCTGAGAATCCATGGCAGAACCGCAGATCTGAGTGAGAAATTAGAAAGAAGATTTGAAAACAAAATAAAAACAGTGTTTGAGAAAAGGGTTGGCTCTGAAAAGAACCTTTGCATTTATGGTGTGTACATAATAACTACATGTTGAGCAGGATGCAGCCTTTTAAGTTGTTGAGGTACACCCTGATGCCTGTGAAATGGACTCCCTTTTTTCAATATATATTCTGACCATGTCTATGGACATCATTTGGAGGTAGTCAGGTGTCCCAGGTGTAACCTTCAGCTTGCTCCCTTGCTACTCCTGGCACTTCCTTTAGGACTCCTGGCTCAGAGGGGGGCAAAAAGTTTGCCTCCTCTGCGGCCAATGATTGAAAATGAAGTGCCAGGAGTAGCAGGGTGCAAGTTAGAGGTTGCAGCTGCGACCCCTAACTACCCCTAAATGATGTCCATCGCCATGTTATAGCATACATTGTTATGGTATATAGAGCCCATGTTGTGGTCTTGGAGAAATTCAGAAACAGCTTTATTGACAGGTTTCCTGGATTTCTCTAACTGTGGACAACATTGATTTGACCATTGCCAATTCTGTCTTTGGCACATGTTAGAGAGCCCTAAGGCAGTATGTGGGAAAAGTGACATTAATTTACCAAAGGTATCCCAGTAATTGTGTCTAGGTCATTGCCACCACAGTGCACAATCATGAGGCCTGGATGTTGGCAATTCACAATGTTTTCAACTAAAGACAGCAACTTATGTCACTTTGACCCACTCTGGCCAACCCAAGTAATGTCTACATTTGGTAAACCTTGTTCCTGTCCAAGTCACTCTTTTTGTAGCACTTTCTCTGGCCCAAAACACAAAACAATGAGCCACAATCCAGACTCTGACCATTTTGGAGACAAGCAGGAGTAGGACACAGGAAAAGGCTGCAGCGGAGTGAGGCAGTTTTGAAGATGAAAGGCAGCTATCAAGGGTCGTACTGCAATGGTTTACTTCATTCTTCCACAACATATCCCAAAGAGTTAAGATGAATCAATCCCTTTCTAAGCCCTCTGCTGTCACTCTTGGTGTTTCACAGGGTTCCACCCTCACACCCATTCTCTTCAATCTATTCTTGGAACCTCTAGCAGACTCCTTAAAATCTGCTAAAATTAATTATCACATGTATGCAGATGTCAGTTACAGGAGTGTGTCCTGTAACTGACATTTTACAAAAATGAAACATATATGAAAAGCATTAACAACAGATTGTTGAATTCTTTTAAGGGCATCTGTTTGGATCTGTGGATCCACCGTGGATTTACAATGGGGGGACCGCGTGGAGCATCGCAGTGGATTCGCAGATCTGCAAAGAAAACTACCAAATTGGGTTTCTATACAGGAAAAAAGGAAAGGGTTCAAAAAAAGTGACTATTTAGGGGTCGGATAACAAAAATAAAAGATTACAGGCAGTCTGTGATTTGTTAAGTATAGCAGTATGAGTAAGAACACATGGGGAAGGGTAGCCATTTTAGGTATTTTTAGGAGAGTGGAGGAGGATTACCATAGTTCTGATTTGAGATTTGCTTTGGAAAACATATGTTAACAAATATTCATTTTAATTTTTTTTAATGGTTCCAGTCAGCATCAAAAATATAGCATCAATCACGGTTTAACAAAAGCATTTTTTCCATCTCTACATCGTGTAGGTTGTCAACATTGGAACTGCCTGTGGTTGCACCTCATTTCTATGGGGGGAGGGTACATCATCATCATCTCCCTCCTATTTGCCCCCTTCCGTCCCATGCCGCTTACAGGCCATTTCAACAGTTCAATTTGTACATTTCCTATGTGCATTACTATATACATTTTCAAAAACGTCACACCTATTCCATTCTCCCCCTACAAGCCATAGAAAAAATGTAATATTCTCTACTGCTACCAAGTTCAACATGAAAGTTACTCTTCCGTCTGTGTGATTTGTAGGTAGTGCATCAGAGGTTCCCAGTAATCCCTGGGTCTGGACGCAAGTGGCAGTTCTTCCACATAAATCTCTAAGGTGTCTCTGCAATAGGATATATCTTTGAGCCAGTTTTGAGTCTAGGGGGGCGCTTACTGCCCCACCTCATGGCAACACAGCGCTTTGCAAATAGTAGGGCAACCGCTAGAAATGTGCTCCCTTTTGCAGGTGCTATCCTATATACACCCAGTGGGCATATCAAGGGTGCATTCGGTATCACTTCGGATAACATAATTGTGAGTGCCCCCGTAACCTCCTCCCAATATGTGTGTATTTGTGGGCAGGCCATGCCGTGTGTAAGAAATCTGCATTCAATGCCTCGCACCTATAGCACTTGTCAGTCGGGCGAAGGCCGTATTTGTGTAGTTGCGTTGGGGTATAGTAGAATTGATGTAGGAATTTAAAGTGTACTATACGCAGATTACAATTAGGTGTCATTAGTTGCAGCTGCATACAACTGTAGTCCCAGTCTTGTACACTAATGGTGTCACCTAGTGTCTGTTCCCACTTATTCAATGATCTATTAACTATACCACTCTGCTCTAGTTGCGATGTGATGTATAAGCGGGTGATCAGTTTCCGACGATCGGGAGCAGTTAATTTGTTAACAAATATTACATTAAAAGTTGGACAACAGCAAAGAGATTTTACAGGTATTTTAATTAGATAGTCCTATAAAAAAGGATTTTTTAAAACATTGTATGTATATAAGTTGAAAGAAAACGTGTAGCTTCTAGACGCTATAAAAAAGGCAAAATTGAAAGGGGGGGGGGGTCTTTCCCCACAAAAGCACCTATGTACCCAACACTTAATATTGACTGACACACTCAGTTACACACCCATAAAATCATTTACATACCCATTTACTCACCTATACATCCACTTAGTCATTCACACACCCATACAAGCATTATCACACCCACTCACACACCTAAACAGCCATTCATGTACCCAGCACTCAGTCAATTACACATACACCTACACACCAATATACCCAGTTATACACTCAGTGACCTACCCATACAAACATTCACATACCAATTTACAAAACCATACAGCCACTTACACACCCAGTCAGACAGCTTCAGAGGCACTTACACATACATTCACACACCTATATAGCACTTATGTATCAACCACTAATAAAGCCACTTCCACACACAGTTACACAACCCAACACTCACTGACACTGCCAGTTACCTATGCATACAGCCACAGTAAGCAATGGGAAGTTAATGTAAACATGTTTTAAAAAAATGCTTTAAAAAACTTTAGAAACCCATACAGTCACTAACACACCCAGTCTCACACCAACACAGCTACTTACAAATCCAGTGACACCCACAGATGCACTGATACACACACTTGCATATCCACACAACAGTTACCCACCCGTACAGCCAGTCATCTACCCATTTATATACCCATACACACTTACATACTCTCTTACACACTGACGTAACCATTCATGTAGCTATGTAATCTAAAAGTATGTAATCTCAAGTTAAATGTAATCTATATTTGCTTTTCAGATATCTACTTTTGTTTAAAGAGTAATGGAAGATGGGAAGATACGGTGAAAAAAATATTAAGAATTATCAGCCAGATTCATGAAGGTGCCATTCTGCGATTAGCAAATTGCGAAAAATTGCGAATCGCATTTTGAAAATCGCAGAATGGCATTCATGTAAAAATGCGATGCAAAAAAGTGATTCGCAATCGATCCCAATTGCCGATTGCGATCTTGCCACAATCGCATAATAATCGCAGAATCAGCATTTTTCCATGTAGAAATTGCGACCTCGCAATTAGCGAAATCGCATTTTGCGATCTCGCTAACTGCGAGATCACAAAAACGAGAAGTCGCATTTCGAGCCCACTGATGACATCACAACCAGGAAGTAGGCTTACCCCACCCACAAACTGAACACAGACCCAGAGAGTGGAAGCAGGATACTAAAGAGCTCCAAACCTTAGACTGTGCTGCACCCCAGCAGGACCAAAATTCACCATCATGTCCCAGGATGCAGCAGGGAGCAGTGGGCAGGAGAGGAAGCGAAAACTCAAGTATTCAGAACTTGAACTGGAGTATCTGATTCAGGGGGTCTCCAAGGACCATGCACGCCTCTTTGGCAAAAACTCCCGGAGGGTGCCAGAGGCAGACAAGCGCAGGATCTGGCAGCTCATCCACGCTAAAGTTAAGTCGGTTGGGGTGGCTCAGCTGTCAATTGATGACCTTAAAAAGCGCTGGTACGACCTGAGAGGTCGTTCTAAGGAGCGTATTGCTGAGAGGCTTGGGGAGCGACTGGCCACTGGTGGAGGGGAACCTGTAGCCACACCAAACACCCCATTGGAGGACCTGATAGAGGACACCATTGCACCAGAAGCCTGCGTGGGGGTCATCCAGTTGGACTCGTCTCGACCCAGCCAACAATCTGAAGGTAAGTGCC
Organism: Lissotriton vulgaris; assembly: GCF_964263255.1. Classification (NCBI taxonomy): domain Eukaryota; kingdom Metazoa; phylum Chordata; class Amphibia; order Caudata; family Salamandridae; genus Lissotriton; species Lissotriton vulgaris. Next base: position 131,685 of record NW_028253954.1, read on the forward strand.
ATGCGACTGCGACCCTGTCCCCCAACAATGCCCATGACTCCTGAGCTTGCAATATGACATCCCCAACAATGCAGCCCATGCACACCTGAAATGCCCCATTGCATTGTGGTAGTTGTAGTGAAATCATATACCCCCCGTTAGCTGAACACAGCCAGAGCTGTAAAATGAAAGTTAATCCAAAAGCCAGTCAGGGAAAGCAAGCCTGCATGCATGTATCAACATTGCTTGTGCAAGATACATAACATTAATCATGCACTCTTTCACATTACAGGTGCAGTTGAGCAACCCAGCACAGACAGCGAGGCCCTGCACATCTCCGAGACCCAGGAGGACACTGAGGGTGAGGGCCAGTCCAACCAACGACCCGGTCCATCACAGCCACCAGCAGTTCTTCCAACACCACCACCCCGTGCGGACAGGGCCACCCCTGCAGCCACAGGTGTGCAGCCAACACCCCAACAAACAGCCACAGCAGTGGTGCAGGCCCCACCACCAGCGCCTAGGAGAGAGACGAGCCGCACAGCTGGAGCCAGATCACACACCAGCGCACTGAGGCGCCAGCAGCGTCAGGGCTCAGCAGGCACGGGCAGGGCACTCCTACTACCTGATCCTGGCCTGGCCATTGAACGCCGCATGCTGGCGGTGCACCGTACACAGGCGTCACCTGGCAGCAATTCACACCCAGCTGCAGGCGACAGGCAAAAATATTGCCCAGATGACCGCTGCTGTCAGAGAGAACAGCCAGCTGCTGGTAGCCCAGCAGGACATGACCCGCCGCCGCCACCGCCAACTACTGGCCCACCTGTCGGCCTACACCAGGTCAAACCACATAGTTGGGAATGCAACATCACAGCTGGCACGCAGGTCACTTGCCATGCAGGGCCAGATGGTGCAGTGTTGCCAGGATGTGGCCAGGTCACTAGATCTGCTTACAGCAGCAGTGCTCCGCAGCCAGTCCACTGCCCATGGGGAACCAGAGGGGCCTGATGACGTGAGCGAGGTAGCCTCAACTAACAGCAGCGCATCCTTGCCACCTGTGCCTGTACGTCGCCGCAGCAGCAGGCCAACAGCATCAACTAGGGCCAACACCGTCCCTCAGGACACAGATAGATGACTTGGGGCGTCTCGTCGTAACCGACAGTGAGAACTCAGACACTCTCAGGGAGGCCATGCAGTATACCCCTGCAAGCCCACTACCCAAGCAAGGGGAGGTATGGAGTAATACTCTCTTCATGAGACACCAAAATTAGTAAAGGCCAATTTATTGTGCATGAACAATAAAGATTAATGGTCTGACTTGATTCACACTCATGCCATTATTACATTTGTCATGCATGAGTGCAGTGTTTTGTGAGGGGAATGGGTGTACTAGAAACAGTTAATAGTGATGTGGTTGCGGCGCCTGTACCCTTCAGCAGGATTTTCTCTGCGTGCATGACGCACATGTGGAGGCGGGCGGTTGTCCTCTTCCGACAAACTGCCAGATATCTCCACTGGTATCCTGCTCTTGGTAGCAATGTTGTGGAGTATTGCACACACGGTCACAATGCAGCAGCAGACCTCAGGTGTGTATTTGATGGCCCCACCAGTCTTGTGCAGTATGCGAAAACGGCTCTTCAATAGGCCAAATGTCCTCTCAATGCAATTTCTTGTGCGTATGTGTGCAGCATTGTAACGCCGTTGCTGTGGTGTGGCAGGGTTGAGGTATGGGGTGAGGAGGGACTCACGTAGACCGTAGGCGCTGTCACCTGAGGGTAAGAAGCACAGGGTGAGTGCCTGTTCTGCGCAGATACATGATCACAGTGTACTATTTGGGGGCATGTGTACTTACCTAGTAGGTGTCCTTCGCCAAAGTCTCCCCTGGCATGTCGTGTGTGAATGCCGCTGTGCCGGAAGATGAAGGAGTCATGTGTGCTGCCCGGATATTGTGCCACTATGTCTGTGATGTAATTCTTGGCGTTGCACACCATCTGGATATTGAGGGAGTGGTAGGACTTGCGGTTGCGGTACTTGTATTCCGTTTGTGCTGGTGGGCAGATGTGGATGTGGGTACAGTCAATTCATCCAATTACATGCGGGAATTGTGCAATGTTGTAGAATTTCAGCTTTGTGTCATTCAAGTCCTGTTGGGTGGTGGGGAATGATATGTAGTGGTGTAGCAGGGTCAGCATTGCATCCAGAAAATTTCTTAGGCAGCGGGACATGGTGGGCTGGGATATCCCCCCTGCAACAGCGACTATCCCCTGGAAGCTTCTGGAGGCCAGTAGGTGCAGGCTGCACAATACCTGCACATGAGTGGGAACGGCATTTGTCCTCCTTGTTGTGTGCTGCATCAGGGGGTCTAGGTCCCGGATCAGCTTAATGATCATTGGCCCATTTAGGCGGTACTTAGCATAGATTTGCTCCCTGGTTTGGCCCAGAAGGGTGACCCGCAGACGGAATATCCGCTCCTGGATCCTACGTCTGTTCCGTGATGCTCGCTGTAGCCTTCGCTGCCTGACCACCATGTAGAGTCCTGGTATTGTGAGAGTCCTCAGGCTCCAGCTGCATGTCCTTAAGTGTGTTTGGTCAGGCCTGCACCTGTTTGTAGTTAGCTAAAGTTTTTTTTTTTTCTTTTCTTTTACCACCTGGTTTGGGTTCTCCTTAATCGCTAATGGGCTTGTTCCAGGATTCTGCGGTTTTAATTTTGAACTCGCAATTTTGATTTTGCGATTTCGCTTTTTTGCTATTTTCAATATCATGAATTCCTTTTACTCAAATTGCGATCTCAATTGCTAATTCGCAGCGATTGCGATCGCAATTTGGCTTCATGAATCTACCTGTATGCTTCTTGACAGCATCCATAAACTGGGAAATATATGATATATATTTAGTTAAACTGGCATATGGTGTTTGGCACAATGAGTGACTAAGTCTTGCAGTTTTAGTACAACAGCGGGAATGGTAAGTTTCTGGTCAGGTGGGAAGGGTCCAACCACTGCTGATGATACACTACCTTCCTTCTCTCTTATCATCCTCTGATACGTCCTTGTATGTATTGTTGTCATGTGTTTCGAAACAAATGATATGCCATGTGAACACTTCTTCAGAGAGGGTCTTGACAGTTTATTGCTGCATAGATTGCACTGCAGAATTTTTGTGAGAACTTTCTTTTCTCCTCGAAGTGCAGTGCTACTCTCGTGGGGTGCGCATTTGTGATTTTGGTGTGTAGTGGGCCTGGTAGTCCAGGCTAAACCCTCTGAGTCTTGATTAGAGTGATCATTCTTATTGCCTTTTATAGGGGCTACCTGAGGCATCTCATCAGCATCATGTTTCAGCAAACGGCCTTTGTATCCATTTGTGCTTCTATGTTTATTTGTATTGGCGTTTTGTGTATTACTATAGAAATTGCTAATAAAACAAGTTTTTAAAAAAACTTTATTTTCTTCTGAAGGGATTGAGAAATATTTCCGAACATTGGAGGAATTCTTGGGAGGTGGTAAGTCTTCTTCATCCTGCTCTTTCCATTCTCTTCTGTCTTCAGCAGAAGATACCTTAACTTTGAAAATCTCTTCATTTGAAGGAAAGGGGAAATATGATGGAGCTGTGCTGCAGAGACTGTCTTCAGAGAGATGTGGAATTGAAACAGCTGAATTAGGTTATGGTTTTCAATGAAGATGGGTGTCAAGACTTGAAGAGGTATCACAGCAGATCTGCAAATCTATAAAATGGATGGAAAACAGAGAAAGACTGTGTTTTGCATTTGTAAAAAGTTTAATAAGTTATGTCATGCTCATTTGTTAATTGTTAGGGACATTATAGTTAGGTTTAGATTTTACACACACAAACCATAGAAATTCTGCAGTTATAATTACCAATGCTAACTAGAAAGTACGCCCCTGCAATGCACTGCTTATGACCTCACATATTACAGCACTCATGACATGGCCAATAACAACACTCACATCTCGTGAGTGTAAATGTTTCTGAGACTTAAAGATATATACTAATCTACTGCATAAGTTAAATTACTATTCTTTCCCAATGCCATAGGAAAACTCTTACCTCTCCCCAATGCACAAACTTCATTCTAGGTTGGATTACTGGCTCTGTTCTGGGGGTCTTTGTCCAAGATTTGCAGGACCTGAATACCTTCAGCCGCCATATTAGACTATAACCCACTTAATCTGAGATTGGTTTGTGGGGACATGGTGCAAGGGTTTCCATGTGGAGCCTAAAGGCGAAAGCATTACAGTATGCTCCATATCAGGATCAAATCCACACACAGATAACACAATATGTTGAGGAAAATGAGAGGACCGTCACAGACGCGACCACAAAGTGGGATGCTTTCAAAGTGGTCCTCAGGGGCAGCTGCAATAAAACCATGTGAGGTGTCCAACTGGTATTAAGAGGGGAATTTCAGGAGGTGGTGGGAACCATTAGATGAGCAGAGTGTATGGTGGTAACTGACCCAGATTAATGTGTTGAGTTGACTGTTTTGTGCAGAAACCATGCAGACCTGCGTAGTCGGTTCAGCTGTTTGTCATGCAAGGCCTTCATGGCAACCCAGCATGAAGAGGGGTATATACCAGGCAGGACACTGAGACAGTGACCTCTAGACCCCAATGAGGTTGATAAAAAACAGGGACAAGGTGCTGGTGAACACCAAAGAAGCAATATGCAACACATTTCAGGACTATTACCATGAGCTGTACATGCCACGGGAGGGCCCGCCACCAAACCAACAGCGCCGCTATGTGCTGGTGGCCTCACCTCCGTACTGGATCTGCTTCGACAGCAGGAGCTAGATGAGCCACTGCTGATAGACGAGGCGCGCATGGCATTGCAGCAAATAGCACACAATAAGGAACTGGGACTGGACGGGCCTCCAGCAGAGATTTACGTTAAGTATAGAGCCCAGCTGGCTGATAAGTTGCTCCAAATGTACAAAGTCTCATTCGACAGGGGAGTTACCAAGCTCGATGTGAGAAGCCCTGATAGTGGAAAGGAAAGATCCACTGGATGTTTGCTCATATCGCCCCCTGTCCCTCCTGAACCAGGATTACAAAATCCGGAGTCGTGTCTTGGTAAACTGGCTGTTCCCCCATCTCACCATATTTGTCCACACTGATCAAAACAATTCTTTTTGCTCAGGCCATGGAATCCCTTGCCTGCATGCTCCAGCTAAGGGCACCAGAGTGGGGAATTCCCTAGAGTGGTAACTATCATCTAATATCCCTTTATGGAGATGATGCGCTGGTGTTTCTGCACAAACCCAGGGACTCCCTGACAGCACTTATGGCAACCCTAGATGACTTTGGGACTTATGGGTTTCAGGGTAAACTGGAAGACGTCATGTCTATTTCCACTTTGGAGGCAGACGCTCCAAGATGAGGCAGTGACCCCTGAAACTATATTGATGTGGGCACCTAACACTTTTAAATATCTCTGGGCTTCTGTACCATGACAACGCTGACCTGTTAATCAGAGGGGTGTGCAGTTCCTAACTGGACGTGAGGGGAAAGGGAGGTGTTTCTTCGTGATGCCCTCACACACCCCGGAGGATGTCGTGCTTCATCATTGGGCCTTGCTCCTTGTCAGACCAGCGCTGCAATGCCTCACGGGCTACCGTGAATGGGCCTCTTTGTCGGAGATCTTTTGAAGAAGCTGTTGGGTGCGTGCAGGTGTGAGGGCTGGGTAGTGCACGGGTTAGTGAGATAAACTAGGTCTGGAGCAATCCTACTCTGGTCTGGTTTATTTATTTAGGTAGCTCAAGCCTAATTAAAAGACGGTTTGGGTGTCCTTACGTGGATTTAATGTTCCTAAAGGGCTGCCAAGGTGGAGTGGGTCAACATGTTTCATGCCTCATTAGCCCCTAACGGGTCTAGTGGCACTTCATCAGGACCAGAAAAAACTAAAATGTGAATGGTGCCCTACCGTCTGGTTCTGCAATTATTATGGCTAGTTCCCAGACACGGTAGGGTGTACCCTAGTAGGCTTGTAATGGAGTGAATTGTAGACCCCTAGTACCGAAGCCTAGGGCGGACAGGGGAGGCAGATCACGTCTTTGCTCTAAAGAGTGGGAGGCTGACGACTGGCTTTCATCCTACCCTTAGCTCAGGGCCCCGGTGACCTGTTGACACACAATTTGGGTAGGGTATTAGCAAGCTCTAACTAGAAGCTAGCATTTTGGTGCACGCTACTTCTTTCTCCAGTGAGCTGCATTGCTGTTGCCAAAATGCTTTTATTGTTGTGGTTACTGTATATGTTTTTCACATTTCTGACATTGCAGCAGAGCTCTTTATACCGATTTGAATATGTTGCTCTGGGACTTGATCTGGGGGCAAGCGGAAGAGAAAGACACCGCATAAGACTCAATGTCCACTTTAGGAGGGAGGTCTAGGGTCACCCAATTATCAATGGTATAACGCTGCAGCGCAATTACATTGGCTAATGAGATGGTTGCATGCCCCCGTGGAGCAGTAATGTATAACACTAGAGTACAAGATTGGGCATATCAGACTAGTGGAATCTTTTTTCTGCCAAGTTGCTCGGGGTACGGTTGCCATGCATAAATATGGTCGCAAAGGCCTGCTGAACTAAATACCTGTGCACTAGAGGGGCTCCATTCCTTTATGCTAAGTTGCTTCCACAGTGGGAGCTTCTGGATACCAGTGCCATTCCTGCACCTTTGATACAAGCTCATGGGACACTGATGGCACTGGAACCACAGGAAATCTGTCTGACTGAGGTGCGCTGCTGCCGTTTGCGCAGCTTCTGGAAGCCTATGAAATAGGGCCTAGCCAATTTGTGGCATATCGTGCAATGGCTCGTACCCCGGTGTCCAGATGGGGTCCCAAAGCACTGCGACCAAATTCACTACTCCACTGCCTGCTGACACACGGGGAGAAGGGCTGTAGAGTCATTATACGGTGCCCTGGAGGAACAATAGACAAGGCCTAGTCAGGGCACGAGGGCCAAGTGGGTCCAATGTATGCAGATGGATATCACCGACAGCCAGTGGAAAGCAGTGGAAAGCAGCAAAGCAATACACTAAGCATCTCATGGAATGCACACTTTAAATACTTGCAGTTTCATTATCCGCCTCAGGAATACCTCTCTGCAATATGTATTGGGCATGTGTTTGCAGGGACAGCACTGTCCACTGGCCAGTGATGAGCCACACCAGAGGCATCCTTCTATCATATGGTATGAAAATGCCCCGAAACTCAACGAGCATGGATGGAAGTGATGTCCCGAATGCTGGACCTTGTCGGCATAGAACTCGAAACCCACACCTGAGCTTTTTTGCTGGGGTGAATAGCATGAAGTACCAACAAGTTTGAATGTTGCATGGTAGACCTGGCATTGGCGTTGTACTTAAGTCGCATCGCGATGGCGTGGAAAGCTTTTGGTCCCTCAGTGGCATCCTGGATGGATGACCTCCGAAAATGGGCCGTGGCACAGCAGGCATCTCTACACATGGTAGGTCGCCAAAGTGGGGTGGTCCAAGGCATAACAATGTGGGACGCCTACGTCATCAAAGTGGAGGTAAGACTTGATGATAGACCGCCTGAGCAAAGAGAGGCACTGGCTCTTCGCATGTGGGGAACACTGATGACAGAATGATAAGACGTCATGCTGGATAAACAATGGAGCAATGTCGCATGTGGGGGACACTGGTGACAGATAAGACAGGTGAATGTTGAATAAACAATGGAGCACTGGCTGGGGTGCCTTGGTCAAGCAGGGTCCTTCAGTAAGGCTTCTAAATTGTATGGGGAGGGCACGGGCCGCTGGGATACCTAACAATCTTGTTATTTAGGCAAGATACACTGGAGTTGTTTTGCAGCACTTCACACAGAACATAATTAATCCTATCAGATGGGATACATACACATGTTGCCTCCCACCCACCATGCTGGACCCCCTGCTGGAATGTGGGAAGTAGGGATATGGTAATGCACACTGTGTCGCTTTTGAGGGACGGGAAAGGGCTTCCTGTTCAATTGTACAGTGGTCTTGTGGAGTAGACTGGTATAAACTAATAAAGAGCAATAATAAGTAAATAATGTTTACAAATAAATGTGACACAATGGAGAATATTAATTACAATATAATTGATATGTTTTCTTTAATAATACATTTGTATTACAATATTATTTATATATCATTGACATTTTTTTCTATAAGTACAATATATATATGTTAGGGACCATCCCCCAGACAATGTGTGAAGAGCTCATCATTTCCCTCCTAAAACCCTGCAAGCCAGCTGACCAGTGCAACTCGTACAGGCTGCTATCCCTAATAAATGTTGACGCTAAAATCCTAGCCAAAATAATAGCGAACCGCATTAGCCCCCTAATGACAGCCCTGGTACTGCCAGATCACGGCGTAATTTGTATGGACATCAAGGACAGCAGCCTTAATGTAAATAGGTTGCAATTGCCGATCCACGGCCAGATCATTGTACAAACACTACTTGCATCAAGTAAATCTTTATTTTGTTGAGATGCCGGTATGCTAATCCGACTTCCACAAACGATGCCATTATGTACACACACAATATGTTTACTATTTAAAGATGGCGCCCATATGCATGAAGGGCGCACACAGTCCTTTGTTGATTGCCATAAGTAACGTGTCTCTCTTTAGAAATGGCCGCTACAAACAAACTTTTGTAATACAACACTGACAAAGGATATAATCCGAAACGCGTCTGTTTGAATAAACTGCTGCTGAACAAACGAAGCCCCGTGAGTGCCATTCTTTTCCTTTTATGAGAGAGGAATTGCGAGCTGGATATTGATCGCGGAACGCCACCGCGAACTTGGCACCCGACCATGAAGTGCCCCGCTGATGGCGAAAAGGGAGCAAGATATCTATATATATATATATATATATATACATACATATATATATATTCCGAGCACACTGGGTCTTGCTGGGTACCTCCTCCCGTCGTCAGGTGGCGCGAAATTCGGCAAACCCACAGCCGAAAGATTCAATTTGCAATCCACAATACTGCCAATAAGCACGGTCGCGCACTCAAGGGGATTCAGTTGAAAGTCTTTATTCACCGGAATTCGCTACGCGTTTCGACACACAAGGTGTCTTGATCACACGATAACATTTCCCCTCGTGTAGAACAATTTAAATACACAGTGAATGTTGCCAGGATAGTAAACATAGATGATGTACATTTCCCTTAATACAAACAAGGCAGTTACTTGTCGGCCATATTGCAATTGGTTATATGCAATGCAGAACGTGATTAAATCTCATTTATGAAGCATTGCAATAGGAAATCAATATAGTAAGCCAGGATAATTAACAATGAATTTCATTACGCCTGGTATGTTAAATTAAATAAACATAATGTAAACTTAAACGACCCGTATGGTAATACTGGACGACGTGGTCTACGTAAGACTTATATACGTGCCATTGCTCACAGTCAATCATATATATATTAACCAGCCGGTACTACTAAGGAAACACGGAGTGACATAACCAAGTGGTACAGTTCACTATTGGTTCTCAGTTCATAGTTCCCAATAGAGGAGCAAATATTAAACATTAATATGTGCATTCGGTCTAGTGCCTAAGTGTCCAGAAAAAATATAGTAGGGAAGCAAAAAAATTAATTCACAACCATCTATGTAAACCGGGAATAATATCAGTTCAAAAAAAGAGAGGAAAAAAGTGCCCAAGGTGAAAGTCTTATCTTAAACGGGGTGACGTGATATCTTCCATTCAGACTGGAGAAAGGAGGGGCCGTGGTGAAGTGAGGAAGTGAATGCAGTCCCCCATCCTACTCTCCTGAAAGAGACATAACATAAACAAGGTTAAAATGGATTAAAATGTATACAAAAGTATATCTAATACACATAATATTTGCAAGATAACTTGAATCAAAAATCAGCTTTACACAGTGGGAGGACATGATGACTGTCCTGCAGTAAACATTAGCAATAACGAATACTAAGCAATAATTACAGTCACCATATGCATCTCTTAATCATTATGTAGATGAGTTGCCAGTTCCTCATCCATGTTGTGCCCCCCTGGGTATCTGGTCTCGAGCTCCATGATCCATCTGGACTCCCTTTTACGGAGGGCTAGTTCCCTGTTGCCACCACGTTTACCTATATTCACTTGCTCTACTGCGTAGTATTTTAACAAGGAATTGTTGGAATTGTGGAAATCCTTAAAGTGTCTGGCTATGGGATATTTGGTATCTAAGTTGGTAATAGCTCTGAGATGTTCCAGAACTCTTTTTTTGGCCATGCAGGTGGTACTGCCAACGTACCTGATGTTACAGGGGCATTCAAGGACATAGATGACATATTTGGTGGTGCATGTGAGGAATTGCTTAATATTTTTGCGTTCAGAAGTACCAGGGATGACTATATCTTTGACCATGACGCTGGCTTTACATGCTCGGCAATGTCCACATGGGTAGAAACCCTTGAGTCCTTCTATGTGTTGTGTTCTGGTCTCTGTGATATCCCCTTTGACCAGGATGTCTCTAAGGTTTCTACCTCTTCTGTATGTGATTTGAGGTCTTTTGGTGATTTGTGGGCCTATGATGTTGTCTGCTTGTAGTATTTTCCAGTTTTCGTTAACGATTTTCTGGACTTTCCTAGATTGTTCGTGAAAGGTGGTAATGATTCTGGTGTCAGTGGGGGCAGACTCACTCTTAGTTTTGGGTGTCAGAGTACCCAGTACCCAGTACCCAGTACTCTGACACCCAAAACTAAGAGTGAGTCTGCCCCCACTGACACCAGAATCATTACCACCTTTCACGAACAATCTAGGAAAGTCCGGAAAATCGTTAACGAAAACTGGAAAATACTACAAGCAGACAACATCATAGGCCCACAAATCACCAAAAGACCTCAAATCACATACAGAAGAGGTAGAAACCTTAGAGACATCCTGGTCAAAGGGGATATCACAGAGACCAGAACACAACACATAGAAGGACTCAAGGGTTTCTACCCATGTGGACATTGCCGAGCATGTAAAGCCAGCGTCATGGTCAAAGATATAGTCATCCCTGGTACTTCTGAACGCAAAAATATTAAGCAATTCCTCACATGCACCACCAATTATGTCATCTATGTCCTTGAATGCCCCTGTAACATCAGGTACGTTGGCAGTACCACCTGCATGGCCAAAAAAAGAGTTCTGGAACATCTCAGAGCTATTACCAACTTAGATACCAAATATCCCATAGCCAGACACTTTAAGGATTTCCACAATTCCAACAATTCCTTGTTAAAATACTACGCAGTAGAGCAAGTGAATATAGGTAAACGTGGTGGCAACAGGGAACTAGCCCTCCGTAAAAGGGAGTCCAGATGGATCATGGAGCTCGAGACCAGATACCCAGGGGGGCACAACATGGATGAGGAACTGGCAACTCATCTACATAATGATTAAGAGATGCATATGGTGACTGTAATTATTGCTTAGTATTCGTTATTGCTAATGTTTACTGCAGGACAGTCATCATGTCCTCCCACTGTGTAAAGCTGATTTTTGATTCAAGTTATCTTGCAAATATTATGTGTATTAGATATACTTTTGTATACATTTTAATCCATTTTAACCTTGTTTATGTTATGTCTCTTTCAGGAGAGTAGGATGGGGGACTGCATTCACTTCCTCACTTCACCACGGCCCCTCCTTTCTCCAGTCTGAATGGAAGATATCACGTCACCCCGTTTAAGATAAGACTTTCACCTTGGGCACTTTTTTCCTCTCTTTTTTTGAACTGATATTATTCCCGGTTTACATAGATGGCTGTGAATTAATTTTTTTGCTTCCCTACTATATTTTTTCTGGACACTTAGGCACTAGACCGAATGCACATATTAATGTTTAATATTTGCTCCTCTATTGGGAACTATGAACTGAGAACCAATAGTGAACTGTACCACTTGGTTATGTCACTCCGTGTTTCCTTAGTAGTACCGGCTGGTTAATATATATATGATTGACTGTGAGCAATGGCACGTATATAAGTCTTACGTAGACCACGTCGTCCAGTATTACCATACGGGTCGTTTAAGTTTACATTATGTTTATTTAATTTAACATACCAGGCGTAATGAAATTCATTGTTAATTATCCTGGCTTACTATATTGATTTCCTATTGCAATGCTTCATAAATGAGATTTAATCACGTTCTGCATTGCATATAACCAATTGCAATATGGCCGACAAGTAACTGCCTTGTATGTATTAAGGGAAATGTACATCATCTATGTTTACTATCCTGGCAACATTCACTGTGTATTTAAATTGTTCTACACGAGGGGAAATGTTATCGTGTGATCAAGACACCTTGTGTGTCGAAACGCGTAGCGAATTCCGGTGAATAAAGACTTTCAACTGAATCCCCTTGAGTGCGCGACCGTGCTTATTGGCAGTATTGTGGATTGCAAAAAAAACATATATATATATATATATATATATATATATATATAAAAATGAAAATATATACATCAAATAAATATGAATAAAATACATTCAAATTACAAATTGTGTTGCGTACCTTCATTATAATCAAATATGTAATTATTAATATTGTACATAAGAAGTACACAACCAACTCATAAGAGAAGTATTTTTCTGAAAATGTTGGATGCTAATTAAAATACATTAACTACTCCTACTTCATACAAAACCATTTTAACAAAGGTGTTGGACACTAGAAGGATTACATTTACTATTCCAACTCCAATCTAAAACATTTTGGGGATGGTGTTGAACACTAAAGGGGTTACAGTTACTATTCCCAATCCAATCTAAACAATTTGGAGAAGCTGTTGGACACTAAAGGGTTTACATTTACCATCCCCCTCCAATCTAAACCATGTTGGGGAAGGTGCTGGGAACTAAAAACGTTACATTTACTATTCTTGCACCAACCTAGACTATTTTGGAGAAGGTATTGCACACTAAGAGAGTTACATGTACTATTCCCACTCTAATCTAAACCCCTTTGGTGAAGGTGTTTCACACGAAAGAAGTTACATATATTATTCCTACTTCAACATAAACCATTTTGAGGAAGAGTTGGACACTAAAGACTTTGGGCCCGATAACAATGTTAGGCGGACTGCAACTGACTGACCGTCAGTTGCGGTCCACCCGACATCTGACAATGCGGTCCGCCCTCCGCATTATGATGCAGCAGGTGGAGGCATCGGGTGGACGGACCGTCCGCAGCACTTCCGACGGGTGGTGCGGGGAAGCCATCCATAATCCCCTAATGACAGCAGAGCCAGGCTCTGCTCTACCATCGGAATTATGATGACAGTTTCTGACAGTCTTTTCACGATGGCCTTTCTCACATGGCAAGGCTGTCGGAAAGTGTTTTTGGGAGCCACAAGCAGGGCCTCCTTCCCCCCCCCTGGCTCTCTGCTTTTGGGCCTGGGGGCACAAATAAACATCCCTGCACTGTGTGAGAGGCACCATAAAGTGCCTGCCACACAGTGCAGGGATGTTTATGGTGCCTGCCACACATGCAGGGATGTTTAAATCCATTTTATAATGGAAGCTTGTGCTGCAGGCCGTTTCTAATTGCCTTACAAGCTTCCACTGTAGAATGGATGTTTCCGACCACCCTATGGGCGATCGTATCCTAATACAGAGGTCGAACCGCTGACCTATGGTCGGGCAGTTCCAGACCAATACGTGTCGGCGCCCGACAATCAGGGCCTTTATAATTACTATTCCCACTCCAATATAAACCATTTTGAGGAAGATGTGGGACATTAAAGGGACACATTTGCTATTCTGACTCCAATCTAAACCATTTTGGAGAAGGTGTTAGACACCAAGGAGATCATTAGGATGTAGGGCGGATCGCCACCGCCTGCATGGCGGTGGTGATCCGCCCTACATCCTTCCCCGCCCACCACCCATTTAACCCACCCGCCACATTAGTATGGTAGGGGGTACCGCAGCGGACGAAAAGACCGTCCGCCAATTTTCCGCCCGGTCGACAAGTCGACCGGGCAGAAAGGGTTCAATATGGTGGCGGTGTCTGCTAGACACTGCCAGCCATATTAGTATGGGGGCAGAAACATGCCAATGCCGCCACGGAAAGGCATGCAGAGTTTTCTTACGGGCCCGTTGCGGGCCCGCATGGACTCTGCGGGTTGGGGGGTGCACATGGGGGGTACCTATGGTACCCCCCAGCATTGTCATGGACATGGTGGCAGGCACCTCGCGGTGCCTGTCACCTTGTGCACGACAACGCATGCAGTGCATTCCCACCATTGTGGCGGGCGATGCTGTGACCACAGGCGGTCGGTCCCAGCTCCACTAGGGCTCTGAAAGGCCCTCCTTCCTAATGGCCCCCCAAAGTGGTTATATTTCCTATTCCCTCTCCAATCTAAACCATTTTGGGAAAGGTGTTGGATAATAAAGGAGTTAGATTTATTACTCCCCTGCCAATCTAACCCATTTTGGGGACAGTGTTGGACACTAACGGGGTTACATCTACTGTTCCCACTCTAATCTAAACTATTTTAGGGCAGGTGTTGGGCACTAAAGGAGTTACATTTACTAGTCCCAGTCCAATCTAAACCATTTTGTGGAAAGTGTTGGACACCAAAGGGGTTACACTTACGATTCCCACTCCAATCTAAACCATTTTGGGGAAGGTATTGAACATTAACAGGGCTACATTTAGTACTACCATTCAATCTAAACTATTTTGGGGAACATAGAGGATACTAAAAGGTTTACGGTTACTATTCCCAAACCAATCAAAACCATATTGGAGAAGGTGGTGGAAACTAAAAGGGTTACATTCACCATCCATACTCAAACTTATATATTTTTTTTATTTATAAATATATATTTTTTGAATTGTTAGAACACATTGGAACTAATTTAAAAATGCTGTATATATTTAACATTAAACATTAACCTAATCCATATTTTTATTGTTTAAAAAATGCAATAAATTGTACACATGCATTAATTTAACAAAATTTAAATAAACAAATATAAAAATATTTATATACATAGACAAAAGAATAAAATATGTAAACATTACATATACAAATAAATATTAAAATATTTAAATATTTATTATAAATTGTATTCCCAACTACCTATTTTATAACAAAAATAATACAGAATATTTTTATTAATAAAAAACTATTGTTTAATTGGACATAATAATACATGAATTATGAATATGAATCTAGGGGTCTATTACGATGGCGGGTGGACATCGCCCCGGGAAATGGGACCGCCCGCTATGTGTGCAGCTGTCCCCCATGTGCAATTAGGATGTGCCTGCCATATTGGCGGATGCATTCCGCATTTTTTGCATTGGGCAGGCAGTGCTGTCAGCAGCACCCGCCACAATCCAAAAATAGGCACTTTTGCATTTGCATGCACAACGTGGCAGGCACCGAGCCGTGCCTGCCACGTCGTCCATGCAAATGCAGGGGGTACAATAGGTACCCCCATGTACCCCCCACACCCCAAACGTCCTGGGGGCCCGCAACAGGCCCCAAACTGAGGAATCTGAATGCCTATCTGCCATGGAAAGACTGCTTCCCATTGACAATGTAATATGGATGGTGGTGTCTAGCAAACATGGCCACCATATTCAATCTTTTTCTGCCCGGTCGACTCGTCTACAGGGCGGAAAAGCGGCGGACGGTCTTCCCGTCTGCCGCGGTACCCCGCCATCATAATATGGCAGGGGGAAGTGGGAGGCGGGCAGGGGATGATGTCGGACGGATCGCCACCACCATGCGGGCGGTGGCGATCCGCCCAACATCATAATAGACCCCTTAGTGTTTTATAAATAAATTTGTTTCATATATATTTATTGCAAATTCATAAAACAAATTCACATAACATATTATGTATAAATATATTAAACATTAACAAATAAAATATAATATTTTTAATACACAACTTGTTAATAATAACACTAAAACAATCCACAGTTCTAAAGGCTTACCATAACATAAATAATGTACTTAATTATTTACAAAAGGCATGATTTTTTTTTTAAAATGTAAAATAATAATATATTTGTAATAGTTCACTTACAAAAAGAATTATTTCCAAATATTTTTACAACTATAATTAATTAAGCACCTTTTTTATATCTTTTTTTACTTATAGACTTGTAATAATAAGTAAAAAACATATTTTCCAAAATTTAAAATACAAAAATGCATATTTATAAAACATTTACATAAAATCAAATTAAAATTTTCACATTTTATAAATCACCCCACAACTATCCCCTTACATCCTAACATCGTGCTCCTAACCCAGAATAAAATAAAAATTAATTATACACATTTCAAAAATTGAAAAAAGTATTTTACATTCTACATAAATAGAATTATTTACAAAATACATCATTAAAAAAACTTACCAACCAACTAAAATAAAAACCAATACAACAAAATACATGTAAAATAACAAATAAAATAATATTAATGCAAGACAATATTTTTTCAACAATATTTTAAACGATATTAAAAACACTTAATTCTTACCTTTGATATTCATGTTGATGATATTTTTGACATCTTGATATTCTTGATACAATATTTTTGTATCACAATATTTTTCATTCCATACTTTGTCCAAACACAAGAACCAGCGAATTGGCCAAGGAGGCCTTTGTGACTTTGAAACAAGCATGGTCCTCTCACCCTATTAGGGCTGTCCAATTATAATAAATCATTCACCTATGACAAAGATGGGTTTGCCTCGGGGGCACTGATGAAAGACCAAAGGTCAAAAGAAACCTGTTTCATACTTCTCATCCGCTCTCAATTTCTCACTTCCCAGTTGTTTTCCATGCATGTGATGTACATATATTGTGTGTGCTCACTGTCGGAAATTGATAAATTCCGAAAACCTTGCTTCCACCGGCGTTCTGAAACATCCTGTCACTCTGCCGACCTTATCATAGGTACCTATGGTAGATTGTGAAAACGTAAGATACATACATACTTACTTTGAGTTCTGCATTTCTGTAAAAATAAAAAACACGATAGGACTACCTCAAAATACATTTATTGGATAAAAACACAGGACTACATACATCAAATTACTAAATAATTGTGTACATCACAGAACTAAAGATTGTCTTTGCTGGTTGCTATATTCCCTTTTTTGCTCATATCCATCAGTAAGTAAGCGCCGACGGCAATTAGCCGAATACTTATTCATATCTGGTCAAGTATAGAGAATCTTTCCCTGATCTAGAGGACTCCCCACACAACACCCTTCAAAGCATAGAAACAAGGGTAAACAAACCTTGAAAAAGTGGCAGTGTTGCGAAACACGTCAGCTATACCAAGGGCCTTATTACGAGAACGGCGGTCAAGAGACCGTCGTAAGACCGCCGTACTGTTGTTCGGACCAACGCCTCTTCGTCGGTCCAACTGCCCGATTACGAGAAGGGCAATCAGAACACTACAAGACAGCCTCAACTGCCAGGGTCCTGTATCCTGAAGGGGTGGCGGTGGGGAAAGAGGCGTGCCAATGCTGGCACTGCCATGCAGATTACGACCTGCCTTACCACCAATCTTTTCATGGTGGAGACCACACCATGAAAAAGTCAGCAGTAAGGCGGGGAAGGGGCCCCAAATAGGGTCTGAGAGCATGGTAGCCAATTAGGGGTGTGCATGGGGGCACATGTTGTGCCCCCCTGTTCCTGCACTGTCATGCGTGCACTGTGTGCCATGCACAACACGGTGCATGGTACACAATGCTCCGACATGTAAGAGGCAGTGCCATTTTTTTTTATGCAGATTTATATAGAGCAAACTCGACCCGAAAGTTCTGGAGCGCTTTACATGAGCACTGTTTCGTTAAACAAGGACACATTCAGGCACGGGGGGATTAAGTGATTTGCCCAGAATCACAGGATGTGGACGCGATCCTGAGGCTCGAACCTTGGTTTCCAGCA
The DNA here is from genome assembly GCF_964263255.1 of Lissotriton vulgaris. Taxonomy (NCBI): domain Eukaryota; kingdom Metazoa; phylum Chordata; class Amphibia; order Caudata; family Salamandridae; genus Lissotriton; species Lissotriton vulgaris. The sequence continues at coordinate 149,651 of NW_028253954.1, forward strand.
CCAAAGTCGGCAGTCTAGCCGACGGACCACATCCTCTCCCCCCTCATAGAGAGCCTGCAGCACATGGCAGCAGCATGTGCTGCAGGCTCTCAATGAGCTGAAGCATACCGCCACCATGGCACAGCCGCCACCGCAATACCACCAGCCAAGCATTTACTCGTAATGTAGTAGTCGGCATGCTGCCGACTTGGCGGCGTACTCTTGACCGCCAATCTCGGATGCGGGCCCTTAGTCATGAATAAGAGAACAGCAAATAGGACTGTAAAACTTGCAACAGAGATCAATATATTAACTCTGTAGAAAGCATCTGGAATCTTTTAGGATGATTGTATGACAATTAATGAACTCCACAAACTGTGGGGGTCATTACGATGACGGACGGACTTTAGTCTGTCATCGCATCGTATTTGGGACCGCCCGCCTACAAGGCGGCAGTCCCAGAGGGCAAATTATGATGCAACCGCTACTGCGGCGGTCGCATTGCCCAAGTTTTTTATTGGAGCGGGTGCTGCGTTCCACACCACCCACTGCAAGACAAAACAGACACTCCACACATATCCCTGCACTACGTGGCAGGCACCATGCGGTGTCTACCACATGGTGTAGGGATATGTAGGGGGGCACTATAGGTGCCCCCAGGGCCTATGTCCCAGGCCCAGAGGTTTAGGGGGGCCCACTAAGGGCCCCCATATCCGTTTCCACTTGCCGTTTTGCAGCAAGTTGACCGCTGCAGAAAGACCCGCAGAAATTGATATTTTAATCCCTAAAGGGGTGCCTGACAGGCACTGCTGCTATTCTGGGACTACAGGGAGATCCAACAGGTGGTCGGATACAGACAGCCTGTCGGGACCGTGGTGGTCGGAGTTTCTGACCACCACCCGTCCAGAAGCAATCAAAATATGGCGGACGAAGATCTCTGTTCTGACGTCGTGAAGACCGCCACCGACAGGCTGTCGGTGGTGGTCTCCACGCCATCATAATCAGGCCTTGTATCTTTGAACATTAAGGTTGAAAAAGAAATATCAGATACCAAAGAGAACTGCATAATTGGCTTCTGACATTATATTTACTGCATAGATGCCTCTAACACTTGCCTATCTTTCTATTATATTTGGTGACAGAAGTAACTGTCATAATTAAGAGCACCATTGTATTGAACTGTCTCTGCAATTACCTCCACCTACCTACGTCAATTTAAGAAATTAGTATTGTAGCTACGGTCTTCTTTCTCCCATACACTACAGATATTGAAGCTAATGTGACTAAAGTATCTCATTATGGTTCAGTTTAATATTTTGATTATGTGTTTCATGAAGTAAGCACATTTGCTGTGATGGTTTCACAATAAAGAGCGCAAAAAAGAGGGATTGCGGAATAAAAAAAAAGTATTGCCTTAGTGTAACTTTAATGGAGACTGTAATTCCTATTCATTGCTAACCATGCTTCCAAGCTGTTCCCAACAATGACATTAAGGGACCGATTATAAGTTTAGCAGTGTGGCGGCGCAACTGCCCTGCCGCCAAAACTGCGTGAGAACCACCCACAGTATTATGACTTTTTTGTGACTGCCGGGCAGTTTCATTGGCATTCCCACAGTGGTGCCTATAAAATAGGCACCTCAATGGGAACGTCGGAAGTTCCAGCACAGCATGGACTGTGAAGTCCATGCCGTGCTGGAACTGGGGGTGCATGCACACAGGGCGCACATGTTGTGCCCCCCTGTGTGCATCCACATGGAGTAAGGCACAAGGGGGCACTGTTGGACCCTCTTTGTTTCCTCACTGCCACTGGTTTCATGGAGAAAAGACCTCTATGAAATCAGGGGTAATGAAAGTCGAACTGAAGCAATCCTGCCAAGCATATAACTGCCTCAAGCCTGCCGCACCACCGCCAGGGAAAGGCGGTCCCTGGGCGGCATGACCGCCAAGGTCGTAATGTGGCAGTCGGAAGACGCCACCACCGCCCCCCACCACGAGTCTGGTGGTACTAGGCGACCAGACTCATAATTAGGCCCTTCAAATCTTGCTCTCATGCCTGGCATTGTGGACAACTTATTCTTGAATAACATGCTCAGCGCTGAAAGTTTACATTTCGGGATCCGTTTGAATGTCAATTTTACCCAATCTTTTGTCTAATTTGTTTGGTTTTGTCACTTGATGTCCTGTGCATGAAAACATATAAATATGTCCTCTGTTTTTGCTCTCTTAGATTTTTGCTATCAGATCCTCTTGTTGCCAACCTCTGTGATTCAGACACATTTTTCGTTCTGTTAATAGACATTAGCAGACTTCCAATTGGCATGTGTGCATATACCTTTAACAATCTGAATCAGATTAACAGTGGTGTCTCGTGGGCCAAGTAATCTCCAGTACAAATAAATCAAAAATACCTTGGTTTGAGAATACATTTTGCAATCGGCATCAATAGACTTATCTTATTTTTAGAGCTATTTTGGCTGCATGCGTTAAAGTAAATGGTATCCTGGGCCTAACCTCATTCCTACTGCCAAGCTCACCAATAGTAGGTGTCTTGTCTGTAAACTAAATAAACTACTCTACCTTGACCTACATTTCAAAGAGATGGTCAAGAATGCCGGATTCCCTAGATAACTTCTCCATAGCCCCAAGCCTTTCCACTCAAAACAAGAGCTTAAACTGACCATTCTAACCTTAGTCATTTCACTGACAGAATATGGAAAAGGACTACTGACCAAATTGCTTAAATTTTGCATATCTCCCCTCAAAGTATTCCTCCACATAACAGCATGTCTTGTCTCATATACAAAAGAACTTAGCACTTTGTACCAGTTCTTTCATCACTAGGTTGGCTTCCATGGATAGTCACCCAAAATTTAACATTGCATGCATCATCTACAAGGCAATTCACATGAACAATTCCTCAATACATATCACAAAAACTTTAGCTTTTCCCTCGAAACAGAACATTAAGAAGATTAGCTCCATTCAAGCTGGAAACACTACAGGTTCTGAAACTCTTTTACCCTGAAACAGACATACTCTGAAAATACATCAAGAATCTTACAGGCCATGTCATCACTCTCAGCTTTCAAAGCAAACTAACACAGCACTTCCTAAAAGGCCTTTTGTGATCTGCACTCTCCTATTGTTTCTCATCTCACCAAACCTGCACTACAAATATACCAGTATTTTCAAAGACTTAGGGGCCTATAATGATGGCGGGCGGACCACATCGGAGTACGGGACCGACCACCGATGTTGCGGTGGTCCCGCCATTCAAATTAGGATGCACCTGCCACACTGGCAGGCACATCCCGCATTTTTTACATTGTGGCGGGCGGTGCTGTAAGCAGCACCCGCTGCAATGTAAAAAATGCATGTTGTGCATTTGCATGCACAGCGTGACAGGCACTGCGCGGTGCTTGCCCCCTTGTGCATGCAAATGTAGGGGGGTATCATAGGTAACCCCTACTGTGCACCCCCTCACCCCCCAACACCCTGGGGGCCCACAACGGGCCCACAACAGCAAAAACTGCATGCCTTTCCGTCATGGAAAGGCTGCTATCCGCCTTCATTGTAATATGTATGGCGGTGTTTTGCAGACACCACCACCATATCATGCCCCTTTTCCGCCCGGTCGACGAGTCGACCGGCGGATAAGCGGCGGACGATCTTTCCGTCTGCCACGGACCCCCAGTCATACTAATATGGAGGGGGGGTCTTTCAGGTATGGATGGCGGGTGGATCGCCCCCGCCGGGCCAGCGGTGGCTACCGCCGGCTAGGCGAGAGCGATCTGCCCGCCATCCTAATGGGCCCCTTAATCGCTTGTTCCTGTGACCTAGTGTTGCTTTGTTTACCGTAATTTCTATGCCATTCTCCGTAAAGTGCTGTGACCCCTTCTGCCCTCTGTGCCTATGGTCTTCACACATAATATACACAAGTGCAATAAATAAATACATACCTGTGGCCTCTCTTGTGGAAGGGTTCTCATTGGTAGAACCCTAAAGCAGACACGCATTTGCAATGCAATAGGTCTCACATTAGAAAAGTGTGAGCTATTGGTATTGTAAATGGCAATTTTTTTTAATATGTGTTGGCTTTGAAAATATATAAATTAATAGCATTGTTATTCACAAAGCCAATAGCTTACGCTTTCCTAATGCGAGTCCTATTGGCTATGGCAACGCTTATTGGTAGCAAGCAAGGACAGTGCTGTTGTTGTGCTGAGTGATGATGTGGTTGGGCTGAGGGATGTGGTGGTTTATTAGAGTGATGTGGTGGTTTATTAGAGTGATGTGGTGGTGTATTAGAGTGATGTGGTGGTGTCCCTGAGTGATGTGGTGGTGTCCCAGAGTGATCTGGTGGTGCCCCTGAGTGATGTGGTAGTGTCCCTGAGTGATGTGTTGGTGTTCCTGAGTGATGTGGTGGTGTTCCAGCGTGATGTGGTGGTGTCCCAGAGTGATCTGGTGGTGCCCCTGAGTGATGTGGTAGTGTCCCTGAGTGATGTGGCGGTGTTCCTGAGTGATGTGGTGGTGTCCCTGAGTGATGTGGCGGTGCCCCTTAGTGATGTGGTGGTGTCCCCGAGTGATGTGGTGGTGTCCCCGAGTGATGTGGTGGTGTCCCCGAGTGATGTGGTGGTGCCCCTGAGTGATGTGGTTGTGTCCCTGAGTGATGTGGTGGTGTCCCCGAGTGATGTGGTGGTGTCCCTGAGTGATGTGGTGGTGTTCCTGAGTGATGTGGTGGTGTCCCGAGTGATGTGGTGGTGTCCCTGAGTGATGTGGTGGTGTCCCTGAGTGATGTGGTAGTGTCCCTGAGTGATGTGGTGGTGTCCCCGAGTGATGTGATGGTGTCCTCGAGTGATGTGGTGGTGCCCCCGGGTGATGTGGTGGTGCCCCCGAATGATGTGGTGGGGTCCCTGAGGGATGTGGGGGTGTCCCCGAGTGATGTGGTGGTGTCCCTGAGTGATGTGGGGGTGTTCCTGAGTGATGTGGTGGTGTCCCTGAGTGATGTAGTGGTGTTCCTGAGTGATGTGGTGGTGTCCATGAGTGATGTGCTGGTGACCCTGAGTGATGTGGTGGTGCCCCTGAGTGGTGCCCCTGAGTGATGTGGTGGTGCCCCTGAGTGATGTGGTTGTGTCCCAGGGTGATGTAGTAGTGTCCCCGAGTGATGTGGAGGTGTCCCTGAGTGATGTGGTGGTGTCCCCGAGTGATGTGGTGGTGTTCCTGAGTCATGTGGTGGTGTCCCTGAGTGATGTGGTGGTGCCCCTGAGTGATGTGGTGGTGTCCCTGAGTCATGTGGTGGTGTCTGTGAGTGGTGTGGTGGTGTCCCTGAGTGATGTGGTGGTGCCCCTGAGTGATGTGGCGGTGCCCCTGAGTGATGTGGTGGTGTTCCTGAGTGATGTGGTGGTGTCCCTGAGTCATGTGGTGGTGTCCCTGAGTCATGTGGTGGTGCCTGTGAGTGGTGCCCCTAAGTGATGTGGTGGTGCCCCTGAGTGATGTGGTGGTGTCCCTGAGTCATGTGGTGGTGCCTGTGAGTGGTGCCCCTGAGTGATGTGGTGGTGTCCCTGAGTGATGTGGTGGTGCCCCTGAGTGATGTGGTGGTGTCCCTGAGTGATGTGGTGCAGCAGCACAGAGACTGAAGCTAAGAACACGCAGGGTTGAGTGCTACAAGAGCGTTCAGCTTCAAAACACAGAATGATGGAGCCGGGAAAAAAGCAAGGGGAAACAGGAAAACACAGGGAGAGTGTATAATGAAGAGGCGGCTGGGGCTTGGACAGCAATCAAGTACAGGGTCGAGAAGGCACTGAATGGGAGAACACGGAAAACACCCAGGGCCAAGGAAGGAAAATGCAAGCACACAAGCAAAACAAGCTCTCGGCATTGCTGTGGCGGGGGTGGGGGGTGGCGGGGGAGCGGGAGCGCATTCTTTTGAAGTCTGATGCAGGGGCGGGGGAGTGGCAGCCTTTGAAGTCTGATTGGGGGGAGCGGCAGCTTTTGAAGTCTGATGCGAGGCACAGACAAATGGTGATTTGTGACATGGCTGATTTATGATAAAAGTGAACAATGCCTCTGACACCATAGATCTCACAAATTATTTTAAGTCAATGTCCTATTTATTGACAATGAACGCTTAAATACTTTAAGCACCGTAATTTACACATTTTTTCAAATAGGTACACATTGGGTGTAAACATTTCATTTTGAGTATCTCCTTATATCATATAGCACATTGATATATATTTACAACAACTAATAACTTTCTGACTTAAAGAATAGATTAACGTGAAAAAATAACCAACACTTAGTGATTGAAATTAATGGATACAAATATCGACAATACACAGTGATACAATTGATAGCAAGGTCCTACTGTCGGTTTGACAAAAGTTACGTGGGTGTCCTAGGGGTATGTTAACAGTTTTACCCTCAAGGGAATATTGAGTTGTCCTGCGTATAGCCAGGGAAAAGCACTTATTTAATGGGTGATTATATGCCTTGTTGTGAGATACATCTCTCACGATAAGTCCAAATTATTTTAACTGGATCATAGGGCATTAGTTTTCTCCTGGCACATTATGGTTGAGCCTACGCGTTTCGACCTATAGGATTCTTGACAGGAAGAATTATTTAATCAGGTCTTCATCAGGGCTCGCTGTAGGTGCTGTGAGACATCGTATTACACCTAAGGGAAAGTTATAATGGGCATGTTTTAGTGATGGAATCAATATTGTAGGACAAAATCTCAGTGCTTTAAAAGTGTTTTCGGGTGCACGTTTGTACATATAAAACTCACGTACCCAATCTCAATGGAAGCGATTCTGCATGTCTGGTTGTACAAGTAAAGTACAGGGGACGCTGGGGTGGGTCCCAAGGTAGCCGGGTTGAAACGTGGGCCAGCAGTCTTGAATTGCTGCGAAAAAAGTAGGATAAATTGGTTGGCGGAAAGTTCATGGCAAACTGGAGTCATCTAACTTGTTGCAGTGGGGAGCCTGCTTAATGTCTCTTTTCATTTGTGGGAGAAGCCTGTATGCAAGTGTCTTTAATAATGCATGCACGGAGTGCTTTCCGTTTTTTTAATGTTCCCGAGTGGATCTGGGGGCCGCCTGAGAGGAAGCGTACCTGCTTGTGCTGTCGCTGCTCGCTGCTCGGTTTCTCAATTCTCTTCGTCACAGCGTAGTCATCGCGGAACAGACGATCTGCAGAATCCACGGGCAAGGGAGCTTTAAAGTCTTGGATATCCGCTTATCCCTTCGGAACGTGGCGCTTCTGTGCCGACTCTCGCTGTTGTTTGTTTAAACAGCGCGCGGACGGCGTGTGGTCTTTTCTCCCGGTTTCTGGGTGTGCTTAGTGTTACCATTGGTTGGTTTACCGGCATTGTGTCTCAGGGCTCCTGATTGGTTGGTTTCTTCGCGTCATGAACACATGATCTCGTTGCTGTGAGATCAGGACGCTGGTTAATATTATACATGAATAACTGCGATAAATGCGGACTCATGATGATAAACTAATTTTGGTTGCTAATTAGCACGTGAAACTGGATATTTCCGCTAGTTCATTTAATCCCTGATGCACAGTATTAAGATACATGATAGTTTTCGCTTCTTGTTTAGACAAATTGTTGGCCACATTTTTACCCTTCACATGTTTAACAACTGTCCATTTGAGGTCGTCTGGTCCATGGTTTTTATCCATGCAATGGGGAACCATGGGTGCATTTTCCTTCTTGCACCGGATCCTGGAGCGGTGTTGGGATATTCTCGTTTTTATTGGTTGGCTTGTTTTACCCACGTACGCCAATCCGCACGGGCATATGACACAATAAATGACGTTGCAGGTGTTGCAGTTTGTAAACGCTTCATGTGTAATTTGTTTCTGGCCATAAGAAAAGATTGTTCCTTCGATGGTACTGTCGCAAGAGATGCAATTTCCGCATCTGCGGTGGCCTTTGACTGGTGGGAGGTTAAAGAGTGACTGAATGGAACTTTCATGCTTGGGTAGTGATGTGTCTGCTCTAACCAATTTATTCTTCACACTCTCGTTCTTTTTAAGGGCGAAGATAGGTGGAGCGTCAAAGGGTTTCAGGCTCCGCACTGTGTTCCAATTTTTGGTGACTATTTTCTTGATTTCTGTTGTGGCTCCAGAAAAAGTTGTCACGCATACAATTGGGGTGTCTTCCTTGTTTTTGGCTTTGGGGATCAGGAGGGTTTCTCTTGGCATGTACCAAGTTCTCTTCATTGTTCTCTTCAGTAATTTCTTGGGGTATCCTCTCTCGATCAGCTTGTTCATCAGTTCCTGGGCATGGTGGAAATAATCAGTTTTCTTTGTGCAATTCCTGCGCAATCTCATAAATTGGCTTAGCGGTAAATTTTCCCGGAGGTTGCGTTGGTGAAAACTGGAAAAGTGTAGGAAGGTGTTCCGATCCGTCTCTTTGGTGTATAAGGTGGTAAACATGGTACCATCTTCATGTTTAATCATCAGGTCCAGGAAGTTGATTTGAGATTTATTGTATGCCAAAGTGAATTGAATATTGGGATTGCGGTCGTTTAACCAGACAACGAATGCTTTAAGTTGTTGTTCTTCACCTCTCCATAGCATGAAGACGTCGTCTATATATCGACGCCAAATTTTAATGTGCCCATCAAAAGGATTGTTGTTATAGATCCAAGTGGATTCATAGAGAGCCATGTACATTATGGCCATTTCTGGCGCAAATGGACATCCCATGGCCGTCCCCATGGTTTGGAGGTATTGGACGTTGTTAAATTTGAAGAAATTAAATTTCAAACAGATTTCCGCAAGTTTCATTAGGAAATCAGTGGGGACATTGTGCGGTCTGTCTCGCTTTTCAAGGAAGAATTCAAGGGCTTCCAAGCCATCTTCTTGGGGGATATTGGAGTATAGACTCACAATGTCCATGGTTACCAGGAATTCCATTGACTCATCAAAAGGTTGGCCATCTAGAAAATTTATTGCTTCCATCGTATCTTTGATGAAGCTTGTAGTCTGGCCAACGAGGGGTTTGAGAAAAGTGTCGACGTATTTAGCTGGTCTTTCCAGGATTGAGTTGACTCCTGAGATGATGGGGCGACCCGGAGGGTTCAAAGGGTCCTTATGGATTTTGGGTAGAATATACATCAAAGGTGTACGTGGGCTTCTGTTTATTAGATATTCTCCCTCCTTTTTGGACAGCCAGCCTTCCTTTAGACCTTGATTTACTAAGGTTTCCAGGCGATGTGTCAGTTTGTCGTTCCAGTTGTCATTTGTTTTTTTGTAGTACTTTTCATCTGTAACTTGCCGTGTGACTTCAGCTTCGTACATTTCACGTGGGAGGATGACAATCCCCCCACCTTTGTCTGCCGGCTTGATGATGAGACTTTTGTTGTCTTGGAGTCCTTGTAGTGCTATTTTTTCCTCCATCTTGAGGTTCCATTTGATGTATCGTTTCTTCCTCTTTTCGAGCGTATCGAGGTCCCTCAACACGTTCTTTTCGAATGTTAGTAGTTCCACGGGCATTTGACTGGAATGTGGAAAAAAGGTGGAAGGATTTTTTAGTCCAGAGTAGTTTCGAGTCATTAGATCTGGCTGATGTTCAAAAAATATTTTGAGTCTCATTTTTCTGAACAGTTGGATAAGTTCCAATTTGGTTTGGCAGATATCTGGACGGACTGTCGGAATGAATGTTAATCCTTTTTGTAGCACACTCATTTCGCTCTCAGACAGTATGTGGTCGGACAGATTGAAGACTGCGTTTTTATTCTGGTCTACCAGCGGTAGACTCGTCTCCTCGTTGTTATTTCTCCTTGATATTGTTTGTTTGGGCGGTTGAACCACCTGTTGCCTCTCGGGCGGCCACGGGATCTGCCTCTGCCTCTGTCGGAAAAAGGTGCCTGTTGGTAAAATTGGCGGGCTTGATCTTCTCTGTTGCTAGTGGAGGCTTCGGCGTCACTTGAGTTGGTTGATGCCGAGGAGTCTTCTGAGAACGTAAGAAATTGTCTTCTGCTGCGACCTCCGTATGAGCGCAGGGCATTAGTATTTTGTTGCTGTTTGTAATAGTCCTTATCCAGATATGGATATGTTTTTTTCTCAGAGAAATTGGTGATGTCTTTCAACAGTTTTTGTTTTTTGAAATCTTCTGTTGTTTTCTGGAAAATTTGATTTTCCTTTTCAAGTTTACTTAGGAGGGCCTGGGCGTTTTCGATTGCTTGATTGTTCTTAAAAGCCTCTTCCAGTTCCTTTATTAGCTCCTGTTCTTTAAGTCCTAGTCGTTCCGCAGTTTTAATTGAGTGGAACATCCAATCTCTTGAGCATTTTGTGCCAATGTGACTGAATCCTTCCAAGTATTCAGGGTCATCGATAAAAATTACCGGTACGTATTTTACTTGTAGTCCTACTGGAATGGTTCCAGCTCTTAAGTGTTCTAGTAGAACTTCCCCGTGGAGGGATGTTCTGATTTGTTTTTTCTTCAGACGGGCAATTTTTTCCAATTCCGTGGATTGTCCTGCCTGGATTGCTGTGTTTCCAGGGTTCAGTGTCGATGGTCTTTTCAGTAGTATTTCGATGTCTTCTTCTCTAATGCTCAAGGTCTTTGGTTCTGACATTTGAGTGTCGGAAGGGTAGTGCTGTGGCTGATATTTTTCTTTTTATTTTTTCCTTTGGGTACGTGAGATTATTGAGTGGCACAGGTATAAGGGATGGATGGGGGAAATATTCTCTTTCTTCAAGTGTTACCCTAGGTGTACCAAACACGAGTTTTGGCAGAAGGCGGGATTGTAGTTCTGCCTAATAGAGCATGACGCTCAAGTGGGGAAAATTGGATTTCCAAATAGTCCCTCGTAGACAGGTGTCTACCCTAAGTTTAACAAAAATCACAGGGGATTGATTCTGTTAAGGAAATCAGAGGCTGGAATCAAAGTGAATATGATAAAAGTGAACAATGCCTCTGACACCATAGATCTCACAAATTATTTTAAGTCAATGTCCTATTTATTGACAATGAACGCTTAAATACTTTAAGCACCGTAATTTACACATTTTTTCAAATAGGTACACATTGGGTGTAAACATTTCATTTTGAGTATCTCCTTATATCATATAGCACATTGATATATATTTACAACAACTAATAACTTTCTGACTTAAAGAATAGATTAACGTGAAAAAATAACCAACACTTAGTGATTGAAATTAATGGATACAAATATCGACAATACACAGTGATACAATTGATAGCAAGGTCCTACTGTCGGTTTGACAAAAGTTACGTGGGTGTCCTAGGGGTATGTTAACAGTTTTACCCTCAAGGGAATATTGAGTTGTCCTGCGTATAGCCAGGGAAAAGCACTTATTTAATGGGTGATTATATGCCTTGTTGTGAGATACATCTCTCACGATAAGTCCAAATTATTTTAACTGGATCATAGGGCATTAGTTTTCTCCTGGCACATTATGGTTGAGCCTACGCGTTTCGACCTATAGGATTCTTGACAGGAAGAATTATTTAATCAGGTCTTCATCAGGGCTCGCTGTAGGTGCTGTGAGACATCGTATTACACCTAAGGGAAAGTTATAATGGGCATGTTTTAGTGATGGAATCAATATTGTAGGACAAAATCTCAGTGCTTTAAAAGTGTTTTCGGGTGCACGTTTGTACATATAAAACTCACGTACCCAATCTCAATGGAAGCGATTCTGCATGTCTGGTTGTACAAGTAAAGTACAGGGGACGCTGGGGTGGGTCCCAAGGTAGCCGGGTTGAAACGTGGGCCAGCAGTCTTGAATTGCTGCGAAAAAAGTAGGATAAATTGGTTGGCGGAAAGTTCATGGCAAACTGGAGTCATCTAACTTGTTGCAGTGGGGAGCCTGCTTAATGTCTCTTTTCATTTGTGGGAGAAGCCTGTATGCAAGTGTCTTTAATAATGCATGCACGGAGTGCTTTCCGTTTTTTTAATGTTCCCGAGTGGATCTGGGGGCCGCCTGAGAGGAAGCGTACCTGCTTGTGCTGTCGCTGCTCGCTGCTCGGTTTCTCAATTCTCTTCGTCACAGCGTAGTCATCGCGGAACAGACGATCTGCAGAATCCACGGGCAAGGGAGCTTTAAAGTCTTGGATATCCGCTTATCCCTTCGGAACGTGGCGCTTCTGTGCCGACTCTCGCTGTTGTTTGTTTAAACAGCGCGCGGACGGCGTGTGGTCTTTTCTCCCGGTTTCTGGGTGTGCTTAGTGTTACCATTGGTTGGTTTACCGGCATTGTGTCTCAGGGCTCCTGATTGGTTGGTTTCTTCGCGTCATGAACACATGATCTCGTTGCTGTGAGATCAGGACGCTGGTTAATATTATACATGAATAACTGCGATAAATGCGGACTCATGATGATAAACTAATTTTGGTTGCTAATTAGCACGTGAAACTGGATATTTCCGCTAGTTCATTTAATCCCTGATGCACAGTATTAAGATACATGATAGTTTTCGCTTCTTGTTTAGACAAATTGTTGGCCACATTTTTACCCTTCACATGTTTAACAACTGTCCATTTGAGGTCGTCTGGTCCATGGTTTTTATCCATGCAATGGGGAACCATGGGTGCATTTTCCTTCTTGCACCGGATCCTGGAGCGGTGTTGGGATATTCTCGTTTTTATTGGTTGGCTTGTTTTACCCACGTACGCCAATCCGCACGGGCATATGACACAATAAATGACGTTGCAGGTGTTGCAGTTTGTAAACGCTTCATGTGTAATTTGTTTCTGGCCATAAGAAAAGATTGTTCCTTCGATGGTACTGTCGCAAGAGATGCAATTTCCGCATCTGCGGTGGCCTTTGACTGGTGGGAGGTTAAAGAGTGACTGAATGGAACTTTCATGCTTGGGTAGTGATGTGTCTGCTCTAACCAATTTATTCTTCACACTCTCGTTCTTTTTAAGGGCGAAGATAGGTGGAGCGTCAAAGGGTTTCAGGCTCCGCACTGTGTTCCAATTTTTGGTGACTATTTTCTTGATTTCTGTTGTGGCTCCAGAAAAAGTTGTCACGCATACAATTGGGGTGTCTTCCTTGTTTTTGGCTTTGGGGATCAGGAGGGTTTCTCTTGGCATGTACCAAGTTCTCTTCATTGTTCTCTTCAGTAATTTCTTGGGGTATCCTCTCTCGATCAGCTTGTTCATCAGTTCCTGGGCATGGTGGAAATAATCAGTTTTCTTTGTGCAATTCCTGCGCAATCTCATAAATTGGCTTAGCGGTAAATTTTCCCGGAGGTTGCGTTGGTGAAAACTGGAAAAGTGTAGGAAGGTGTTCCGATCCGTCTCTTTGGTGTATAAGGTGGTAAACATGGTACCATCTTCATGTTTAATCATCAGGTCCAGGAAGTTGATTTGAGATTTATTGTATGCCAAAGTGAATTGAATATTGGGATTGCGGTCGTTTAACCAGACAACGAATGCTTTAAGTTGTTGTTCTTCACCTCTCCATAGCATGAAGACGTCGTCTATATATCGACGCCAAATTTTAATGTGCCCATCAAAAGGATTGTTGTTATAGATCCAAGTGGATTCATAGAGAGCCATGTACATTATGGCCATTTCTGGCGCAAATGGACATCCCATGGCCGTCCCCATGGTTTGGAGGTATTGGACGTTGTTAAATTTGAAGAAATTAAATTTCAAACAGATTTCCGCAAGTTTCATTAGGAAATCAGTGGGGACATTGTGCGGTCTGTCTCGCTTTTCAAGGAAGAATTCAAGGGCTTCCAAGCCATCTTCTTGGGGGATATTGGAGTATAGACTCACAATGTCCATGGTTACCAGGAATTCCATTGACTCATCAAAAGGTTGGCCATCTAGAAAATTTATTGCTTCCATCGTATCTTTGATGAAGCTTGTAGTCTGGCCAACGAGGGGTTTGAGAAAAGTGTCGACGTATTTAGCTGGTCTTTCCAGGATTGAGTTGACTCCTGAGATGATGGGGCGACCCGGAGGGTTCAAAGGGTCCTTATGGATTTTGGGTAGAATATACATCAAAGGTGTACGTGGGCTTCTGTTTATTAGATATTCTCCCTCCTTTTTGGACAGCCAGCCTTCCTTTAGACCTTGATTTACTAAGGTTTCCAGGCGATGTGTCAGTTTGTCGTTCCAGTTGTCATTTGTTTTTTTGTAGTACTTTTCATCTGTAACTTGCCGTGTGACTTCAGCTTCGTACATTTCACGTGGGAGGATGACAATCCCCCCACCTTTGTCTGCCGGCTTGATGATGAGACTTTTGTTGTCTTGGAGTCCTTGTAGTGCTATTTTTTCCTCCATCTTGAGGTTCCATTTGATGTATCGTTTCTTCCTCTTTTCGAGCGTATCGAGGTCCCTCAACACGTTCTTTTCGAATGTTAGTAGTTCCACGGGCATTTGACTGGAATGTGGAAAAAAGGTGGAAGGATTTTTTAGTCCAGAGTAGTTTCGAGTCATTAGATCTGGCTGATGTTCAAAAAATATTTTGAGTCTCATTTTTCTGAACAGTTGGATAAGTTCCAATTTGGTTTGGCAGATATCTGGACGGACTGTCGGAATGAATGTTAATCCTTTTTGTAGCACACTCATTTCGCTCTCAGACAGTATGTGGTCGGACAGATTGAAGACTGCGTTTTTATTCTGGTCTACCAGCGGTAGACTCGTCTCCTCGTTGTTATTTCTCCTTGATATTGTTTGTTTGGGCGGTTGAACCACCTGTTGCCTCTCGGGCGGCCACGGGATCTGCCTCTGCCTCTGTCGGAAAAAGGTGCCTGTTGGTAAAATTGGCGGGCTTGATCTTCTCTGTTGCTAGTGGAGGCTTCGGCGTCACTTGAGTTGGTTGATGCCGAGGAGTCTTCTGAGAACGTAAGAAATTGTCTTCTGCTGCGACCTCCGTATGAGCGCAGGGCATTAGTATTTTGTTGCTGTTTGTAATAGTCCTTATCCAGATATGGATATGTTTTTTTCTCAGAGAAATTGGTGATGTCTTTCAACAGTTTTTGTTTTTTGAAATCTTCTGTTGTTTTCTGGAAAATTTGATTTTCCTTTTCAAGTTTACTTAGGAGGGCCTGGGCGTTTTCGATTGCTTGATTGTTCTTAAAAGCCTCTTCCAGTTCCTTTATTAGCTCCTGTTCTTTAAGTCCTAGTCGTTCCGCAGTTTTAATTGAGTGGAACATCCAATCTCTTGAGCATTTTGTGCCAATGTGACTGAATCCTTCCAAGTATTCAGGGTCATCGATAAAAATTACCGGTACGTTTTTTACTTGTAGTCCTACTGGAATGGTTCCAGCTCTTAAGTGTTCTAGTAGAACTTCCCCGTGGAGGGATGTTCTGATTTGTTTTTTCTTCAGACGGGCAATTTTTTCCAATTCCGTGGATTGTCCTGCCTGGATTGCTGTGTTTCCAGGGTTCAGTGTCGATGGTCTTTTCAGTAGTATTTCGATGTCTTCTTCTCTAATGCTCAAGGTCTTTGGTTCTGACATTTGAGTGTCGGAAGGGTAGTGCTGTGGCTGATATTTTTCTTTTTATTTTTTCCTTTGGGTACGTGAGATTATTGAGTGGCACAGGTATAAGGGATGGATGGGGGAAATATTCTCTTTCTTCAAGTGTTACCCTAGGTGTACCAAACACGAGTTTTGGCAGAAGGCGGGATTGTAGTTCTGCCTAATAGAGCATGACGCTCAAGTGGGGAAAATTGGATTTCCAAATAGTCCCTCGTAGACAGGTGTCTACCCTAAGTTTAACAAAAATCACAGGGGATTGATTCTGTTAAGGAAATCAGAGGCTGGAATCAAAGTGAATATGATAAAAGTGAACAATGCCTCTGACACCATAGATCTCACAAATTATTTTAAGTCAATGTCCTATTTATTGACAATGAACGCTTAAATACTTTAAGCACCGTAATTTACACATTTTTTCAAATAGGTACACATTGGGTGTAAACATTTCATTTTGAGTATCTCCTTATATCATATAGCACATTGATATATATTTACAACAACTAATAACTTTCTGACTTAAAGAATAGATTAACGTGAAAAAATAACCAACACTTAGTGATTGAAATTAATGGATACAAATATCGACAATACACAGTGATACAATTGATAGCAAGGTCCTACTGTCGGTTTGACAAAAGTTACGTGGGTGTCCTAGGGGTATGTTAACAGTTTTACCCTCAAGGGAATATTGAGTTGTCCTGCGTATAGCCAGGGAAAAGCACTTATTTAATGGGTGATTATATGCCTTGTTGTGAGATACATCTCTCACGATAAGTCCAAATTATTTTAACTGGATCATAGGGCATTAGTTTTCTCCTGGCACATTATGGTTGAGCCTACGCGTTTCGACCTATAGGATTCTTGACAGGAAGAATTGACATTGACTTAAAATAATTTGTGAGATCTATGGTGTCAGAGGCATTGTTCACTTTTATCATATTCACTTTGATTCCAGCCTCTGATTTCCTTAACAGAATCAATCCCCTGTGATTTTTGTTAAACTTAGGGTAGACACCTGTCTACGAGGGACTATTTGGAAATCCAATTTTCCCCACTTGAGCGTCATGCTCTATTAGGCAGAACTACAATCCCGCCTTCTGCCAAAACTCGTGTTTGGTACACCTAGGGTAACACTTGAAGAAAGAGAATATTTCCCCCATCCATCCCTTATACCTGTGCCACTCAATAATCTCACGTACCCAAAGGAAAAAATAAAAAGAAAAATATCAGCCACAGCACTACCCTTCCGACACTCAAATGTCAGAACCAAAGACCTTGAGCATTAGAGAAGAAGACATCGAAATACTACTGAAAAGACCATCGACACTGAACCCTGGAAACACAGCAATCCAGGCAGGACAATCCACGGAATTGGAAAAAATTGCCCGTCTGAAGAAAAAACAAATCAGAACATCCCTCCACGGGGAAGTTCTACTAGAACACTTAAGAGCTGGAACCATTCCAGTAGGACTACAAGTAAAAAACGTACCGGTAATTTTTATCGATGACCCTGAATACTTGGAAGGATTCAGTCACATTGGCACAAAATGCTCAAGAGATTGGATGTTCCACTCAATTAAAACTGCGGAACGACTAGGACTTAAAGAACAGGAGCTAATAAAGGAACTGGAAGAGGCTTTTAAGAACAATCAAGCAATCGAAAACGCCCAGGCCCTCCTAAGTAAACTTGAAAAGGAAAATCAAATTTTCCAGAAAACAACAGAAGATTTCAAAAAACAAAAACTGTTGAAAGACATCACCAATTTCTCTGAGAAAAAAACATATCCATATCTGGATAAGGACTATTACAAACAGCAACAAAATACTAATGCCCTGCGCTCATACGGAGGTCGCAGCAGAAGACAATTTCTTACGTTCTCAGAAGACTCCTCGGCATCAACCAACTCAAGTGACGCCGAAGCCTCCACTAGCAACAGAGAAGATCAAGCCCGCCAATTTTACCAACAGGCACCTTTTTCCGACAGAGGCAGAGGCAGATCCCGTGGCCGCCCGAGAGGCAACAGGTGGTTCAACCGCCCAAACAAACAATATCAAGGAGAAATAACAACGAGGAGACGAGTCTACCGCTGGTAGACCAGAATAAAAACGCAGTCTTCAATCTGTCCGACCACATACTGTCTGAGAGCGAAATGAGTGTGCTACAAAAAGGATTAACATTCATTCCGACAGTCCGTCCAGATATCTGCCAAACCAAATTGGAACTTATCCAACTGTTCAGAAAAATGAGACTCAAAATATTTTTTGAACATCAGCCAGATCTAATGACTCGAAACTACTCTGGACTAAAAAATCCTTCCACCTTTTTTCCACATTCCAGTCAAATGCCCGTGGAACTACTAACATTCGAAAAGAACGTGTTGAGGGACCTCGATACGCTCGAAAAGAGGAAGAAACGATACATCAAATGGAACCTCAAGATGGAGGAAAAAATAGCACTACAAGGACTCCAAGACAACAAAAGTCTCATCATCAAGCCGGCAGACAAAGGTGGGGGGATTGTCATCCTCCCACGTGAAATGTACGAAGCTGAAGTCACACGGCAAGTTACAGATGAAAAGTACTACAAAAAAACAAATGACAACTGGAACGACAAACTGACACATCGCCTGGAAACCTTAGTAAATCAAGGTCTAAAGGAAGGCTGGCTGTCCAAAAAGGAGGGAGAATATCTAATAAACAGAAGCCCACGTACACCTTTGATGTATATTCTACCCAAAATCCATAAGGACCCTTTGAACCCTCCGGGTCGCCCCATCATCTCAGGAGTCAACTCAATCCTGGAAAGACCAGCTAAATACGTCGACACTTTTCTCAAACCCCTCGTTGGCCAGACTACAAGCTTCATCAAAGATACGATGGAAGCAATAAATTTTCTAGATGGCCAACCTTTTGATGAGTCAATGGAATTCCTGGTAACCATGGACATTGTGAGTCTATACTCCAATATCCCCCAAGAAGATGGCTTGGAAGCCCTTGAATTCTTC